>NW_027189742.1:55000-99834 GCF_040958095.1 Procambarus clarkii
ATATATTATTTATATATATATATATTATTTATATATAAATATATTATTTATATATAAATATATTATTCATATATAAATATATATATATATAATATATAATATATATACTATTACACTACATTCTTATGTATTACACTAATATATATATATATATATATATATATATACATTATATAAATTATTTATATATATATTATATATATAATTATATAGGTCATATGTTTTTGTATTTTTGCTGATTTGTTAGTAAATAATAAAAGAAATATAAATTATTTGATTTTTTTACCCTTAAATTGGTTTTAATATTTAAATTGAAAACACTAATATAATATAAAAAATATAAGAAAAATAATAATAAATTATAAAATAAAATATAATAAAAATAATATAATATAATATAAAATAATATAATTTAATTTCAAGAAATTTAACTTTAAACGCAAAGATGTGAAAAGGGTTCAGATAAGGCTCAAACCTTTCACAAGAGATTCATATTGGTGAATGAATGGATTATGAATGACTCATGTTAGGAGTGTAAGTTGCCACAACATCTCAAATTAGTGTTAGATACATATGTCTTGGTTATAAGTTTTGGAAACCTATTTAAGTCCACACACAATATCGTATCTGATACGATAAAACAAACGTTTCCAATACTTTCAAATACTTTCCAGATATGTTGTGGCAACCTAAAATTGTTTGCTGGGATGAAAAACGTGAAAAAAATCACTATTATACCAAATTTGAGGATTTTAACTTCGAATCATAAAGCGAGGTTTCGTACTATTTACATCCAAGAAAAGACATATGACAATGTTGTTTCCAATACAAATTATAAAAATCAATGTGTTTTCATTAGAATTAACTAAAATGTTCCTGATTTTCTGTTTATATTACCGATGGAAGATGTACACGTAAAACCGCTCTAATCCGGCTGAAACGTCGATATATGCAATAAAAACCGAACGTCTGCCCTTGTCAATATCTTAATCAGTATTTTAACGAGAAACAATTAGATGATTGAAAATGAAGTATTTAAGGTTACTATCTAATCAATTATGTGTTTGCATCATTTTTATTGTATATTTAATGAATTAATACTAATAAACTGAAAATTCACAAAAACGTGGAAAAACGGCAAAATATTGCCTAATTCGATGATATTTTGATTAAATCACATAAAGGAAAAGGGGATGATAAACGTCAAAATATTGCTAAATTCGATGATTTTTCGTACGATACAAAATGCAAGAAAACTTGCTTAAAATGCAATATTATGCGAAATTCTGAGATTTGAAGGCCAAATCACATATCGTAACACTACATGAATTAGTATCGAAATATTGGTAAAAATTAATATATATACGTAATATCAAACTACATGAAAAACGTGAAAAAAGTCACTATTATACCAAATTTGAGGATTTTAACTTCGAATCATAAAGCGAGGTTTCGTACTATTTACATCCATGAAAAGACATATGACAACGTTGTTTCCAATACAAATTATAAAAATCAATGTGTTTTCATTAGAATTAACTAAAATGTTCCTGATTTTCCGTTTATATTACCGATGGAAGATGTACACGTAAAACCGCTCTAATCCGGCTGAAACGTCGATATAAGAAATAAAAACCGAAAGTCTGCCCTTGTCAATATCTTACTCAGTATTTTAACGAGAAACAATTAGATGATTGAAAATGAAGTATTTAAGGTTACTATCTAATCAATTATGTGTTTGCATCATTTTTATTGTATATTTAATGAATTAATACTAATAAACTGAAAATTAACAAAAACGTGGAAAAACGGCAAAATATTGCCTAATTCGATGATATTTTGATTAAATCACATAAAGGAAAAGAAAATGATAAACGTCGAAATATTGCTAAATTCGATGATTTCTCGTACGAAACAAAATGCAAGAAAACTTGCTTAAAATGCAATATTATGCGAAATTCTGAGATTTGAAGGCCAAATCACATATCGTGACACTACATGAATTAGTATCGAAATATTGGTAAAAATGAATATATATACGTAATATCAAACTACATGAAAAACGTGAAAAAAATCACTATTATACCAAATTTGAGGATTTTAACTTCGAATCATAAAGCGAGGTTTCGTACTATTTACATCCATGAAAAGACATATGACAATGTTGTTTCCAATACAAATTATAAAAATCAATGTGTTTTCATTAGAATTAACTAAAATGTTCCTGATTTTCCGTTTATATTACCGATGGAAGATGTACACGTAAAACCGCTCTAATCCGGCTGAAACGTCGATATAAGCAATAAAAACCGAACGTCTGCCCTTGTCAATATCTTACTCAGTATTTTAACGAGAAACAATTAGATGATTGAAAATGAAGTATTTAAGGTTACTATCTAATCATTTATGTGTTTGCATCATTTTTATTGTATATTTATTGAGTTAATACTAATAAACTGAAAATTCACAAAAACGTGGAAAAACGGCAAAATATTGCCTAATTCGATGATATTTTCATTAAATCACATAAAGGAAAAGAGAATGATAAACGTCGAAATATTGCTAAATTCGATGATTTCTCGTACGAAACAAAATGCAAGAAAACTTGCTTAAAATGCAATATTATGCGAAAATCTGAGATTTGAAGGCCAAATCACATATCGTGATACTACATGAAATAGTATCGAAATATTGGTAAAATGAATATATTTACGTAATATCAAACTACATGAAAAACGTGAAAAAAGTCACGATTATACCAAATTTGAGGATTTTAACTTCGAATCATAATGCGAGGTTTCGAATTATTTAGATCCAAGAAAAGACATATGACAATGTTGTTTCCAATACAAATTATAAAAATCAATGTGTTTTCATTAGAATTAACTAAAATGTTCCTGATTTTCCGTTTATATTACCGATGGAAGATGTACAAGTAAAACCGCTCTATTCCGGCTGAAAAGTCGATGTATGCAAAAAAAACCGAACTTCTCCCCTTTTCAATATCTTACTCATTATTTTAACGAGAAACAAATAGATGATTGAAAATGAAGTATTTAAGGTTACTATCTAATCAATTATGTGTTTGCATCATTTTTATTGTATATTTAATGAATTAATACTAATAAACTGAAAATTAACAAAAACGTGGAAAAACGGCAAAATATTGCCTAATTCGATGATATTTTGATTAAATCACATAAAGGAAAAGAAAATGATAAACGTCGAAATATTGCTAAATTCGATGATTTCTCGTACGAAACAAAATGCAAGAAAACTTGCTTAAAATGCAATATTATGCGAAATTCTGAGATTTGAAGGCCAAATCACATATCGTGACACTACATGAATTAGTATCGAAATATTGGTAAAAATGAATATATATACGTAATATCAAACTACATGAAAAACGTGAAAAAAATCACTATTATACCAAATTTGAGGATTTTAACTTCGAATCATAAAGCGAGGTTTCGTACTATTTACATCCATGAAAAGACATATGACAATGTTGTTTCCAATACAAATTATAAAAATCAATGTGTTTTCATTAGAATTAACTAAAATGTTCCTGATTTTCCGTTTATATTACCGATGGAAGATGTACACGTAAAACCGCTCTAATCCGGCTGAAACGTCGATATAAGCAATAAAAACCGAACGTCTGCCCTTGTCAATATCTTACTCAGTATTTTAACGAGAAACAATTAGATGATTGAAAATGAAGTATTTAAGGTTACTATCTAATCATTTATGTGTTTGCATCATTTTTATTGTATATTTATTGAGTTAATACTAATAAACTGAAAATTCACAAAAACGTGGAAAAACGGCAAAATATTGCCTAATTCGATGATATTTTCATTAAATCACATAAAGGAAAAGAGAATGATAAACGTCGAAATATTGCTAAATTCGATGATTTCTCGTACGAAACAAAATACAAGAAAACTTGCTTAAAATGCAATATTATGCGAAAATCTGAGATTTGAAGGCCAAATCACATATCGTGATACTACATGAAATAGTATCGAAATATTGGTAAAATGAATATATTTACGTAATATCAAACTACATGAAAAACGTGAAAAAAGTCACGATTATACCAAATTTGAGGATTTTAACTTCGAATCATAATGCGAGGTTTCGAATTATTTAGATCCAAGAAAAGACATATGACAATGTTGTTTCCAATACAAATTATAAAAATCAATGTGTTTTCATTAGAATTAACTAAAATGTTCCTGATTTTCCGTTTATATTACTGATGGAAGATGTACACGTAAAACCGCTCTATTCCGGCTGAAAAGTCGATGTATGCAATAAAAACCGAACTTCTCCCCTTTTCAATATCTTACTCATTATTTTAACGAGAAACAAATAGATGATTGAAAATGAAGTATTTAAGGTTACTATCTAATCAATTATGTGTTTGCATCATTTTTATTGTATTTTTAATGAATTAATACTAATAAACTGAAAATTCACAAAAACGTGGAAAAACGGCAAAATATTGCCTAATTCGATGATATTTTGATTAAATCACATAAAGGAAAAGAGAATGATAAACGTCGAAATATTGCTAAATTCGATGATTTCTCGTACGAAACAAAATGCAAGAAAACTTGCTTAAAATGCAATATTATGCGAAATTCTGAGATTTGAAGGCCAAATCACATATCGTGATACTACATGAAATAGTATCGAAATATTGGTAAAATGAATATATTTACGTAATATCAAACTACATGAAAAACGTGAAAAAAGTCATGATTATACCAAATTTGAGGATTTTAACTTCGAATCATAATGCGAGGTTTCGTATTATTTAGATCCAAGAAAAGACATATGACAATGTTGTTTCCAATACAAATTATAAAAATCAATGTGTTTTCATTAGAATTAACTAAAATGTTCCTGATTTTCCGTTTATATTACCGATGGAAGATGTACACGTAAAACCGCTCTATTCCGGCTGAAAAGTCGATGTATGCAATAAAATCCGAACTTCTCCCCTTTTCAATATCTTACTCAGTATTTTAACGAGAAACAAATAGATGATTGAAAATGAAGTATTTAAGGTTACTATCTAATCAATTATGTGTTTGCATCATTTTTATTGTATTTTAAATGAATTAATACTAATAAACTGAAAATTCACAAAAACGTGGAAAAACGGCAAAATATTGCCTAATTCGATGATATTTTCATTAAATCACATAAAGGAAAAGAGAATGATAAACGTCGAAATATTGCTAAATTCGATGATTTCTCGTACGAAACAAAATGCAAGAAAACTTGCTTAAAATGCAATATTATGCGAAAATCTGAGATTTGAAGGCCAAATCACATATCGTGATACTACATGAAATAGTATCGAAATATTGGTAAAATGAATATATTTACGTAATATCAAACTACATGAAAAACGTGAAAAAAGTCACGATTATACCAAATTTGAAGATTTTAACTTCGAATCATAATGCGAGGTTTCGTATTATTTAGATCCAAGAAAAGACATATGACAATGTTGTTTCCAATACAAATTATAAAAATCAATGTGTTTTCATTAGAATTAACTAAAATGTTCCTGATTTTCCGTTTATATTACCGATGGAAGATGTACACGTAAAACCGCTCTATTCCGGCTGAAAAGTCGATGTATGCAATAAAAACCGAACTTCTCCCCTTTTCAATATCTTACTCAGTATTTTAACGAGAAACAAACAGATGATTGAAAATGAAGTATTTAAGGTTACTATCTAATCATTTATGTGTTTCATCATTTTTATTGTATATTTATTGAGTTAATACTAATAAACTGAAAATTCACAAAAACGTGGAAAAACGGCAAAATATTGCCTAATTCGATGATATTTTCATTAAATCACATAAAGGAAAAGAGAATGATAAACGTCGAAATATTGCTAAATTCGATGATTTCTCGTACGAAACAAAATGCAAGAAAACTTGCTTAAAATGCAATATTATGCGAAAATCTGAGATTTGAAGGCCAAATCACATATCGTGATACTACATGAAATAGTATCGAAATATTGGTAAAATGAATATATTTACGTAATATCAAACTACATGAAAAACGTGAAAAAAGTCACGATTATACCAAATTTGAGGATTTTAACTTCGAATCATAATGCGAGGTTTCGAATTATTTAGATCCAAGAAAAGACATATGACAATGTTGTTTCCAATACAAATTATAAAAATCAATGTGTTTTCATTAGAATTAACTAAAATGTTCCTGATTTTCCGTTTATATTACCGATGGAAGATGTACACGTAAAACCGCTCTATTCCGGCTGAAAAGTCGATGTATGCAATAAAAACCGAACTTCTCCCCTTTTCAATATCTTACTCATTATTTTAACGAGAAACAAATAGATGATTGAAAATGAAGTATTTAAGGTTACTATCTAATCAATTATGTGTTTGCATCATTTTTATTGTATATTTAATGAATTAATACTAATAAACTGAAAATTAACAAAAACGTGGAAAAACGGCAAAATATTGCCTAATTCGATGATATTTTGATTAAATCACATAAAGGAAAAGAAAATGATAAACGTCGAAATATTGCTAAATTCGATGATTTCTCGTACGAAACAAAATGCAAGAAAACTTGCTTAAAATGCAATATTATGCGAAATTCTGAGATTTGAAGGCCAAATCACATATCGTGACACTACATGAATTAGTATCGAAATATTGGTAAAAATGAATATATATACGTAATATCAAACTACATGAAAAACGTGAAAAAAATCACTATTATACCAAATTTGAGGATTTTAACTTCGAATCATAAAGCGAGGTTTCGTACTATTTACATCCATGAAAAGACATATGACAATGTTGTTTCCAATACAAATTATAAAAATCAATGTGTTTTCATTAGAATTAACTAAAATGTTCCTGATTTTCCGTTTATATTACCGATGGAAGATGTACACGTAAAACCGCTCTAATCCGGCTGAAACGTCGATATAAGCAATAAAAACCGAACGTCTGCCCTTGTCAATATCTTACTCAGTATTTTAACGAGAAACAATTAGATGATTGAAAATGAAGTATATAAGGTTACTATCTAATCATTTATGTGTTTGCATCATTTTTATTGTATATTTATTGAGTTAATACTAATAAACTGAAAATTCACAAAAACGTGGAAAAACGGCAAAATATTGCCTAATTCGATGATATTTTCATTAAATCACATAAAGGAAAAGAGAATGATAAACGTCGAAATATTGCTAAATTCGATGATTTCTCGTACGAAACAAAATGCAAGAAAACTTGCTTAAAATGCAATATTATGCGAAAATCTGAGATTTGAAGGCCAAATCACATATCGTGATACTACATGAAATAGTATCGAAATATTGGTAAAATGAATATATTTACGTAATATCAAACTACATGAAAAACGTGAAAAAAGTCACGATTATACCAAATTTGAGGATTTTAACTTCGAATCATAATGCGAGGTTTCGAATTATTTAGATCCAAGAAAAGACATATGACAATGTTGTTTCCAATACAAATTATAAAAATCAATGTGTTTTCATTAGAATTAACTAAAATGTTCCTGATTTTCCGTTTATATTACCGATGGAAGATGTACACGTAAAACCGCTCTATTCCGGCTGAAAAGTCGATGTATGCAATAAAAACCGAACTTCTCCCCTTTTCAATATCTTACTCATTATTTTAACGAGAAACAAATAGATGATTGAAAATGAAGTATTTAAGGTTACTATCTAATCAATTATGTGTTTGCATCATTTTTATTGTATTTTTAATGAATTAATACTAATAAACTGAAAATTCACAAAAACGTGGAAAAACGGCAAAATATTGCCTAATTCGATGATATTTTGATTAAATCACATAAAGGAAAAGAGAATGATAAACGTCGAAATATTGCTAAATTCGATGATTTCTCGTACGAAACAAAATGCAAGAAAACTTGCTTAAAATGCAATATTATGCGAAATTCTGAGATTTGAAGGCCAAATCACATATCGTGATACTACATGAAATAGTATCGAAATATTGGTAAAATGAATATATTTACGTAATATCAAACTACATGAAAAACGTGAAAAAAGTCATGATTATACCAAATTTGAGGATTTTAACTTCGAATCATAATGCGAGGTTTCGTATTATTTAGATCCAAGAAAAGACATATGACAATGTTGTTTCCAATACAAATTATAAAAATCAATGTGTTTTCATTAGAATTAACTAAAATGTTCCTGATTTTCCGTTTATATTACCGATGGAAGATGTACACGTAAAACCGCTCTATTCCGGCTGAAAAGTCGATGTATGCAATAAAATCCGAACTTCTCCCCTTTTCAATATCTTACTCAGTATTTTAACGAGAAACAAATAGATGATTGAAAATGAAGTATTTAAGGTTACTATCTAATCAATTATGTGTTTGCATCATTTTTATTGTATTTTAAATGAATTAATACTAATAAACTGAAAATTCACAAAAACGTGGAAAAACGGCAAAATATTGCCTAATTCGATGATATTTTCATTAAATCACATAAAGGAAAAGAGAATGATAAACGTCGAAATATTGCTAAATTCGATGATTTCTCGTACGAAACAAAATGCAAGAAAACTTGCTTAAAATGCAATATTATGCGAAAATCTGAGATTTGAAGGCCAAATCACATATCGTGATACTACATGAAATAGTATCGAAATATTGGTAAAATGAATATATTTACGTAATATCAAACTACATGAAAAACGTGAAAAAAGTCACGATTATACCAAATTTGAAGATTTAAACTTCGAATCATAATGCGAGGTTTCGTATTATTTAGATCCAAGAAAAGACATATGACAATGTTGTTTCCAATACAAATTATAAAAATCAATGTGTTTTCATTAGAATTAACTAAAATGTTCCTGATTTTCCGTTTATATTACCGATGGAAGATGTACACGTAAAACCGCTCTATTCCGGCTGAAAAGTCGATGTATGCAATAAAAACCGAACTTCTCCCCTTTTCAATATCTTACTCAGTATTTTAACGAGAAACAAACAGATGATTGAAAATGAAGTATTTAAGGTTACTATCTAATCAATTATGTGTTTGCATCATTTTTATTGTATTTTTAACGAATTAATACTAATAAACTGAAAATTCACAAAAACGTGGAAAAACGGCAAAATATTGCCTAATTCGATGATATTTTCATTAAATCACATAAAGGAAAAGTGAATGATAAACGTCGAAATATTGCTAAATTCGATGATTTCTCGTACGAAACAAAATGCAAGAAAACTTGCTTAAAATGCAATATTATGCGAAATTCTGAGATTTGAAGGCCAAATCACATATCGTGACACTACATGAATTAGTATCGAAATATTGGTAAAAATGAATATATATACGTAATATCAAACTACATGAAAAACGTGAAAAAAATCACTATTATACCAAATTTGAGGATTTTTACTTCGAATCATAAAGCGAGGTTTCGTACTATTTACATCCATGAAAAGACATATGACAATGTTGTTTCCAATACAAATTATAAAAATCAATGTGTTTTCATTAGAATTAACTAAAATGTTCCTGATTTTCCGTTTATATTACCGATGGAAGATGTACACGTAAAACCGCTCTAATCCGGCTGAAACGTCCATATAAGCAATAAAAACCGAACGTCTGCCCTTGTCAATATCTTACTCAGTATTTTAACGAGAAACAATTAGATGATTGAAAATGAAGTGTTTAAGGTTACTATCTAATCAATTATGTGTTTGCATCATTTTTATTGTATATTTAATGAATTAATACTAATAAACTGAAAATTCACAAAAACGTGGAAAAACGGCAAAATATTGCCTAATTCGATGATATTTTGATTAAATCACATAATGGAAAAGAAAATGATAAACGTCGAAATATTGCTAAATTCGATGATTTCTCGTACGAAACAAAATGCAAGAAAACTTGCTTAAAATGCAATATTATGCGAAATTCTGAGATTTGAAGGCCAAATCACATATCGTGATACTACATGAAATAGTATCGAAATATTGGTAAAAATGAATATATTTACGTAATATCAAACTACATGAAAAACGTGAATAAAGTCACGATTATACCAAATTTGAGGATTTTAACTTCGAATCATAATGCGAGGTTTCGTATTATTTAGTTCCAAGAAAAGACATATGACAATGTTGTTTCCAATACAAATGATAAAAATCAATGTGTTTTCATTAGAATTAACTAAAATGTTCCTGATTTTCCGTTTATATTACCGATGGAAGATGTACACGTAAAACCGCTCTAATCCGGCTGAAACGTCGATATAAGCAATAAAAACCGAACTTCTGCCTTTGTCAATATCTTACTCAGTATTTTAACGAGAAACAATTAGATGATTGAAAATGAAGTATTTAAGGTTACTATCTAATCAATTATGTGTTTGCATCATTTTTATTGTATTTTAAATGAATTAATACTAATAAATTGAAAATTCACAAAAACGTGGAAAAACGGCAAAATATTGCCTAATTCGATGATATTTTGATTAAATCACATAAAGGAAAAGAAAATGATAAACGTCGAAATATTGCTAAATTCGATGATTTCTCGTACGAAACAAAATGCAAGAAAACTTGCTTAAAATGCAATATTATGCGAAATTCTGAGATTTGAAGGCCAAATCACATATCGTGACACTACATGAATTAGTATCGAAATATTGGTAAAAATGAATATATATACGTAATATCAAACTACATGAAAAACGTGAAAAAAATCACTATTATACCAAATTTGAGGATTTTAACTTCGAATCATAAAGCGAGGTTTCGTACTATTTACATCCATGAAAAGACATATGACAATGTTGTTTCCAATACAAATTATAAAAATCAATGTGTTTTCATTAGAATTAACTAAAATGTTCCTGATTTTCCGTTTATATTACCGATGGAAGATGTACACGTAAAACCGCTCTAATCCGGCTGAAACGTCGATATAAGCAATAAAAACCGAACGTCTGCCCTTGTCAATATCTTACTCAGTATTTTAACGAGAAACAATTAGATGATTGAAAATGAAGTATATAAGGTTACTATCTAATCATTTATGTGTTTGCATCATTTTTATTGTATATTTATTGAGTTAATACTAATAAACTGAAAATTCACAAAAACGTGGAAAAACGGCAAAATATTGCCTAATTCGATGATATTTTCATTAAATCACATAAAGGAAAAGAGAATGATAAACGTCGAAATATTGCTAAATTCGATGATTTCTCGTACGAAACAAAATGCAAGAAAACTTGCTTAAAATGCAATATTATGCGAAAATCTGAGATTTGAAGGCCAAATCACATATCGTGATACTACATGAAATAGTATCGAAATATTGGTAAAATGAATATATTTACGTAATATCAAACTACATGAAAAACGTGAAAAAAGTCACGATTATACCAAATTTGAGGATTTTAACTTCGAATCATAATGCGAGGTTTCGAATTATTTAGATCCAAGAAAAGACATATGACAATGTTGTTTCCAATACAAATTATAAAAATCAATGTGTTTTCATTAGAATTAACTAAAATGTTCCTGATTTTCCGTTTATATTACCGATGGAAGATGTACACGTAAAACCGCTCTATTCCGGCTGAAAAGTCGATGTATGCAATAAAAACCGAACTTCTCCCCTTTTCAATATCTTACTCATTATTTTAACGAGAAACAAATAGATGATTGAAAATGAAGTATTTAAGGTTACTATCTAATCAATTATGTGTTTGCATCATTTTTATTGTATTTTTAATGAATTAATACTAATAAACTGAAAATTCACAAAAACGTGGAAAAACGGCAAAATATTGCCTAATTCGATGATATTTTGATTAAATCACATAAAGGAAAAGAGAATGATAAACGTCGAAATATTGCTAAATTCGATGATTTCTCGTACGAAACAAAATGCAAGAAAACTTGCTTAAAATGCAATATTATGCGAAATTCTGAGATTTGAAGGCCAAATCACATATCGTGATACTACATGAAATAGTATCGAAATATTGGTAAAATGAATATATTTACGTAATATCAAACTACATGAAAAACGTGAAAAAAGTCATGATTATACCAAATTTGAGGATTTTAACTTCGAATCATAATGCGAGGTTTCGTATTATTTAGATCCAAGAAAAGACATATGACAATGTTGTTTCCAATACAAATTATAAAAATCAATGTGTTTTCATTAGAATTAACTAAAATGTTCCTGATTTTCCGTTTATATTACCGATGGAAGATGTACACGTAAAACCGCTCTATTCCGGCTGAAAAGTCGATGTATGCAATAAAATCCGAACTTCTCCCCTTTTCAATATCTTACTCAGTATTTTAACGAGAAACAAATAGATGATTGAAAATGAAGTATTTAAGGTTACTATCTAATCAATTATGTGTTTGCATCATTTTTATTGTATTTTAAATGAATTAATACTAATAAACTGAAAATTCACAAAAACGTGGAAAAACGGCAAAATATTGCCTAATTCGATGATATTTTCATTAAATCACATAAAGGAAAAGAGAATGATAAACGTCGAAATATTGCTAAATTCGATGATTTCTCGTACGAAACAAAATGCAAGAAAACTTGCTTAAAATGCAATATTATGCGAAAATCTGAGATTTGAAGGCCAAATCACATATCGTGATACTACATGAAATAGTATCGAAATATTGGTAAAATGAATATATTTACGTAATATCAAACTACATGAAAAACGTGAAAAAAGTCACGATTATACCAAATTTGAAGATTTTAACTTCGAATCATAATGCGAGGTTTCGTATTATTTAGATCCAAGAAAAGACATATGACAATGTTGTTTCCAATACAAATTATAAAAATCAATGTGTTTTCATTAGAATTAACTAAAATGTTCCTGATTTTCCGTTTATATTACCGATGGAAGATGTACACGTAAAACCGCTCTATTCCGGCTGAAAAGTCGATGTATGCAATAAAAACCGAACTTCTCCCCTTTTCAATATCTTACTCAGTATTTTAACGAGAAACAAACAGATGATTGAAAATGAAGTATTTAAGGTTACTATCTAATCAATTATGTGTTTGCATCATTTTTATTGTATTTTTAACGAATTAATACTAATAAACTGAAAATTCACAAAAACGTGGAAAAACGGCAAAATATTGCCTAATTCGATGATATTTTCATTAAATCACATAAAGGAAAAGTGAATGATAAACGTCGAAATATTGCTAAATTCGATGATTTCTCGTACGAAACAAAATGCAAGAAAACTTGCTTAAAATGCAATATTATGCGAAATTCTGAGATTTGAAGGCCAAATCACATATCGTGACACTACATGAATTAGTATCGAAATATTGGTAAAAATGAATATATATACGTAATATCAAACTACATGAAAAACGTGAAAAAAATCACTATTATACCAAATTTGAGGATTTTTACTTCGAATCATAAAGCGAGGTTTCGTACTATTTACATCCATGAAAAGACATATGACAATGTTGTTTCCAATACAAATTATAAAAATCAATGTGTTTTCATTAGAATTAACTAAAATGTTCCTGATTTTCCGTTTATATTACCGATGGAAGATGTACACGTAAAACCGCTCTAATCCGGCTGAAACGTCCATATAAGCAATAAAAACCGAACGTCTGCCCTTGTCAATATCTTACTCAGTATTTTAACGAGAAACAATTAGATGATTGAAAATGAAGTGTTTAAGGTTACTATCTAATCAATTATGTGTTTGCATCATTTTTATTGTATATTTAATGAATTAATACTAATAAACTGAAAATTCACAAAAACGTGGAAAAACGGCAAAATATTGCCTAATTCGATGATATTTTGATTAAATCACATAATGGAAAAGAAAATGATAAACGTCGAAATATTGCTAAATTCGATGATTTCTCGTACGAAACAAAATGCAAGAAAACTTGCTTAAAATGCAATATTATGCGAAATTCTGAGATTTGAAGGCCAAATCACATATCGTGATACTACATGAAATAGTATCGAAATATTGGTAAAAATGAATATATTTACGTAATATCAAACTACATGAAAAACGTGAATAAAGTCACGATTATACCAAATTTGAGGATTTTAACTTCGAATCATAATGCGAGGTTTCGTATTATTTAGTTCCAAGAAAAGACATATGACAATGTTGTTTCCAATACAAATGATAAAAATCAATGTGTTTTCATTAGAATTAACTAAAATGTTCCTGATTTTCCGTTTATATTACCGATGGAAGATGTACACGTAAAACCGCTCTAATCCGGCTGAAACGTCGATATAAGCAATAAAAACCGAACTTCTGCCTTTGTCAATATCTTACTCAGTATTTTAACGAGAAACAATTAGATGATTGAAAATGAAGTATTTAAGGTTACTATCTAATCAATTATGTGTTTGCATCATTTTTATTGTATTTTAAATGAATTAATACTAATAAATTGAAAATTCACAAAAACGTGGAAAAACGGCAAAATATTGCCTAATTCGATGATATTTTGATTAAATCACATAAAGGAAAAGGGAATGATAAACGTCAAAATATTGCTAAATTCGATGATTTCTCGTACGAAACAAAATGCAAGAAAACTTGCTTAAAATGCAATATTATGCGAAATTCTGAGATTTGAAGGCCAAATCACATATCGTGACACTACATGAATTAGTATCGAAATATTGGTAAAAATGAATATATATACGTAATATCAAACTACATGAAAAACGTGAAAAAAATCACTATTATACCAAATTTGAGGATTTTAACTTCGAATCATAAAGCGAGGTTTCGTACTATTTACATCCATGAAAAGACATATGACAATGTTGTTTCCAATACAAATTATAAAAATCAATGTGTTTTCATTAGAATTAACTAAAATGTTCCTGATTTTCCGTTTATATTACCGATGGAAGATGTACACGTAAAACCGCTCTATTCCGGCTGAAAAGTCGATGTATGCAATAAAAACCGAACTTCTCCCCTTTTCAATATCTTACTCAGTATTTTAACGAGAAACAAATAGATGATTGAAAATGAAGTATTTAAGGTTACTATCTAATCAATTATGTGTTTGCATCATTTTTATTGTATTTTAAATGAATTAATACTAATAAACTGAAAATTCACAAAAACGTGGAAAAACGGCAAAATATTGCCTAATTCGATGATATTTTCATTGAATCACATAAAGGAAAAGAGAATGATAAACGTCGAAATATTGCTAAATTCGATGATTTCTCGTACGAAACAAAATGCAAGAAAACTTGCTTAAAATGCAATATTATGCGAAATTCTGAGATTTGAAGGCCAAATCACATATCGTGATACTACATGAAATAGTATCGAAATATTGGTAAAATGAATATATTTACGTAATATCAAACTACATGAAAAACGTGAAAAAAGTCACGATTATACCAAATTTGAAGATTTTAACTTCGAATCATAATGCGAGGTTTCGTATTATTTAGATCCAAGAAAAGACATATGACAATGTTGTTTCCAATACAAATTATATAAATCAATGTGTTTTCATTAGAATTAACTAAAATGTTCCTGATTTTCCGTTTATATTACCGATGGAAGATGTACACGTAAAACCGCTCTATTCCGGCTGAAAAGTCGATGTATGCAATAAAAACCGAACTTCTCCCCTTTTCAATATCTTACTCAGTATTTTAACGAGAAACAAATAGATGATTGAAAATGAAGTATTTAAGGTTACTATCTAATCAATTATGTGTTTGCATCATTTTTATTGTATATTTATTGAGTTAATACTAATAAACTGAAAATTCACAAAAACGTGGAAAAACGGCAAAATATTGCCTAATTCGATGATATTTTGATTAAATCACATAAAGGAAAAGGGAATGATAAACGTCAAAATATTGCTAAATTCGATGATTTCTCGTACGAAACAAAATGCAAGAAAACTTGCTTAAAATGCAATATTATGCGAAATTCTGAGATTTGAAGGCCAAATCACATATCGTGATACTACATGAAATAGTATCGAAATATTGGTAAAATGAATATATTTACGTAATATCAAACTACATGAAAAACGTGAAAAAAGTCACGATTATACCAAATTTGAGGATTTTAACTTCGAATCATAATGCGAGGTTTCGTATTATTTAGATCCAAGAAGAGACATATGACAATGGTGTTTCCAATACAAATTATAAAAATCAATGTGTTTTCATTAGAATTAACTAAAATGTTCCTGATTTTCCGTTCATATTACCGATGGAAGATGTACACGTAAAACCGCTCTAATCCGGCTGAAACGTCGATATAAGCAATAAAAACCGAACGTCTGCCCTTGTCAATATCTTACTCAGTATTTTAACGAGAAACAATTAGATGATTGAAAATGAAGTGTTTAAGGTTACTATCTAATCAATTATGTGTTTGCATCATTTTTATTGTATATTTAATGAATTAATACTAATCAACTGAAAATTCACAAAAACGTGGAAAAACGGCAAAATATTGCCTAATTCGATGATATTTTGATTAAATCACATAATGGAAAAGAAAATGATAAACGTCGAAATATTGCTAAATTCGATGATTTCTCGTACGAAACAAAATGCAAGAAAACTTGCTTAAAATGCAATATTATGCGAAATTCTGAGATTTGAAGGCCAAATCACATATCGTGATACTACATGAAATAGTATCGAAATATTGGTAAAATGAATATATTTACGTAATATCAAACTACATGAAAAACGTGAAAAAAGTCACGATTATACCAAATTTGAGGATTTTAACTTCGAATCATAATGCGAGGTTTCGTATTATTTAGATCCAAGAAAAGACATATGACAATGTTGTTTCCAATACAAATTATAAAAATCAATGTGTTTTCATTAGAATTAACTAAAATGTTCCTGATTTTCCGTTTATATTACCGATGGAAGATGTACACGTAAAACCGCTCTATTCCGGCTGAAAAGTCGATGTATGCAATAAAAACCGAACTTCTCCCCTTTTCAATATCTTACTCAGTATTTTAACGAGAAACAAATAGATGATTGAAAATGAAGTATTTAAGGTTACTATCTAATCAATTATGTGTTTGCATCATTTTTATTGTATTTTAAATGAATTAATACTAATAAACTGAAAATTCACAAAAACGTGGAAAAACGGCAAAATATTGCCTAATTCGATGATATTTTCATTAAATCACATAAAGGAAAAGAGAATGATAAACGTCGAAATATTGCTAAATTCGATGATTTCTCGTACGAAACAAAATGCAAGAAAACTTGCTTAAAATGCAATATTATGCGAAATTCTGAGATTTGAAGGCCAAATCACATATCGTGATACTACATGAAATAGTATCGAAATATTGGTAAAATGAATATATTTACGTAATATCAAACTACATGAAAAACGTGAAAAAAGTCACGATTATACCAAATATGAGGATTTTAACTTCGAATCATAATGCGAGGTTTCGTATTATTTAGATCCAAGAAAAGACATATGACAATGTTGTTTCCAATACAAATTATAAAAATCAATGTGTTTTCATTAGAATTAACTAAAATGTTCCTGATTTTCCGTTTATATTACCGATGGAAGATGTACACGTAAAACCGCTCTATTCCGGCTGAAAAGTCGATGTATGCAATAAAAACCGAACTTCTCCCCTTTTCAATATCTTACTCAGTATTTTAACGAGAAACAAATAGATGATTGAAAATGAAGTATTTAAGGTTACTATCTAATCAATTATGTGTTTGCATCATTTTTATTGTATTTTTAATGAATTAATACTAATAAATTGAAAATTCACAAAAACGTGGAAAAACGGCAAAATATTGCCTAATTCGATGATATTTTGATTAAATCACATAAAGGAAAAGGGAATGATAAACGTCGAAATATTGCTAAATTCGAAGATTTCTCGTACGAAACAAAATGCAAGAAAACTTGCTTAAAATGCAATATTATGCGAAATTCTGAGATTTGAAGGCCAAATCACATATCGTGATACTACATGAAATAGTATCGAAATATTGGTAAAAATGAATATATTTACGTAATATCAAACTACATGAAAAACGTGAATAAAGTCACGATTATACCAAATTTGAGGATTTTAACTTGGAATCATAATGCGAGGTTTCGTATTATTTAGTTCCAAGAAAAGACATATGACAATGTTGTTTCCAATACAAATGATAAAAATCAATGTGTTTTCATTAGAATTAACTAAAATGTTCCTGATTTTCCGTTTATATTACCGATGGAAGATGTACACGTAAAACCGCTCTAATCCGGCTGAAACGTCGATATTAGCAATAAAAACCGAACTTCTGCCTTTGTCAATATCTTACTCAGTATTTTAACGAGAAACAATTAGATGATTGAAAATGAAGTATTTAAGGTTACTATCTAATCAATTATGTGTTTGCATCATTTTTATTGTATTTTAAATGAATTAATACTAATAAATTGAAAATTCACAAAAACGTGGAAAAACGGCAAAATATTGCCTAATTCGATGATATTTTGATTAAATCACATAAAGGAAAAGGGAATGATAAACGTCAAAATATTGCTAAATTCGATGATTTCTCGTACGAAACAAAATGCAAGAAAACTTGCTTAAAATGCAATATTATGCGAAATTCTGAGATTTGAAGGCCAAATCACATATCGTGACACTACATGAATTAGTATCGAAATATTGGTAAAAATGAATATATATACGTAATATCAAACTACATGAAAAACGTGAAAAAAATCACTATTATACCAAATTTGAGGATTTTAACTTCGAATCATAATGCGAGGTTTCGTATTATTTAGATCCAAGAAAAGACATATGACAATGTTGTTTCCAATACAAATTATAAAAATCAATGTGTTTTCATTAGAATTAACTAAAATGTTCCTGATTTTCCGTTTATATTACCGATGGAAGATGTACACGTAAAACCGCTCTATTCCGGCTGAAAAGTCGATGTATGCAATAAAAACCGAACTTCTCCCCTTTTCAATATCTTACTCAGTATTTTAACGAGAAACAAATAGATGATTGAAAATGAAGTATTTAAGGTTACTATCTAATCAATTATGTGTTTGCATCATTTTTATTGTATTTTAAATGAATTAATACTAATAAACTGAAAATTCACAAAAACGTGGAAAAACGGCAAAATATTGCCTAATTCGATGATATTTTCATTAAATCACATAAAGGAAAAGAGAATGATAAACGTCGAAATATTGCTAAATTCGATGATTTCTCGTACGAAACAAAATGCAAGAAAACTTGCTTAAAATGCAATATTATGCGAAATTCTGAGATTTGAAGGCCAAATCACATATCGTGATACTACATGAAATAGTATCGAAATATTGGTAAAATGAATATATTTACGTAATATCAAACTACATGAAAAACGTGAAAAAAGTCACGATTATACCAAATATGAGGATTTTAACTTCGAATCATAATGCGAGGTTTCGTATTATTTAGATCCAAGAAAAGACATATGACAATGTTGTTTCCAATACAAATTATAAAAATCAATGTGTTTTCATTAGAATTAACTAAAATGTTCCTGATTTTCCGTTTATATTACCGATGGAAGATGTACACGTAAAACCGCTCTATTCCGGCTGAAAAGTCGATGTATGCAATAAAAACCGAACTTCTCCCCTTTTCAATATCTTACTCAGTATTTTAACGAGAAACAAATAGATGATTGAAAATGAAGTATTTAAGGTTACTATCTAATCAATTATGTGTTTGCATCATTTTTATTGTATTTTTAATGAATTAATACTAATAAATTGAAAATTCACAAAAACGTGGAAAAACGGCAAAATATTGCCTAATTCGATGATATTTTGATTAAATCACATAAAGGAAAAGGGAATGATAAACGTCGAAATATTGCTAAATTCGAAGATTTCTCGTACGAAACAAAATGCAAGAAAACTTGCTTAAAATGCAATATTATGCGAAATTCTGAGATTTGAAGGCCAAATCACATATCGTGATACTACATGAAATAGTATCGAAATATTGGTAAAAATGAATATATTTACGTAATATCAAACTACATGAAAAACGTGAATAAAGTCACGATTATACCAAATTTGAGGATTTTAACTTGGAATCATAATGCGAGGTTTCGTATTATTTAGTTCCAAGAAAAGACATATGACAATGTTGTTTCCAATACAAATGATAAAAATCAATGTGTTTTCATTAGAATTAACTAAAATGTTCCTGATTTTCCGTTTATATTACCGATGGAAGATGTACACGTAAAACCGCTCTAATCCGGCTGAAACGTCGATATAAGCAATAAAAACCGAACTTCTGCCTTTGTCAATATCTTACTCAGTATTTTAACGAGAAACAATTAGATGATTGAAAATGAAGTATTTAAGGTTACTATCTAATCAATTATGTGTTTGCATCATTTTTATTGTATTTTAAATGAATTAATACTAATAAATTGAAAATTCACAAAAACGTGGAAAAACGGCAAAATATTGCCTAATTCGATGATATTTTGATTAAATCACATAAAGGAAAAGGGAATGATAAACGTCAAAATATTGCTAAATTCGATGATTTCTCGTACGAAACAAAATGCAAGAAAACTTGCTTAAAATGCAATATTATGCGAAATTCTGAGATTTGAAGGCCAAATCACATATCGTGACACTACATGAATTAGTATCGAAATATTGGTAAAAATGAATATATATACGTAATATCAAACTACATGAAAAACGTGAAAAAAATCACTATTATACCAAATTTGAGGATTTTAACTTCGAATCATAAAGCGAGGTTTCGTACTATTTACATCCATGAAAAGACATATGACAATGTTGTTTCCAATACAAATTATAAAAATCAATGTGTTTTCATTAGAATTAACTAAAATGTTCCTGATTTTCCGTTTATATTACCGATGGAAGATGTACACGTAAAACCGCTCTATTCCGGCTGAAAAGTCGATGTATGCAATAAAAACCGAACTTCTCCCCTTTTCAATATCTTACTCAGTATTTTAACGAGAAACAAATAGATGATTGAAAATGAAGTATTTAAGGTTACTATCTAATCAATTATGTGTTTGCATCATTTTTATTGTATTTTAAATGAATTAATACTAATAAACTGAAAATTCACAAAAACGTGGAAAAACGGCAAAATATTGCCTAATTCGATGATATTTTCATTAAATCACATAAAGGAAAAGAGAATGATAAACGTCGAAATATTGCTAAATTCGATGATTTCTCGTACGAAACAAAATGCAAGAAAACTTGCTTAAAATGCAATATTATGCGAAATTCTGAGATTTGAAGGCCAAATCACATATCGTGATACTACATGAAATAGTATCGAAATATTGGTAAAATGAATATATTTACGTAATATCAAACTAAATGAAAAACGTGAAAAAAGTCACGATTATACCAAATTTGAAGATTTTAACTTCGAATCATAATGCGAGGTTTCGTATTATTTAGATCCAAGAAAAGACATATGACAATGTTGTTTCCAATACAAATTATAAAAATCAATGTGTTTTCATTAGAATTAACTAAAATGTTCCTGATTTTCCGTTTATATTACCGATGGAAGATGTACACGTAAAACCGCTCTATTCCGGCTGAAAAGTCGATGTATGCAATAAAAACCGAACTTCTCCCCTTTTCAATATCTTACTCAGTATTTTAACGAGAAACAAATAGATGATTGAAAATGAAGTATTTAAGGTTACTATCTAATCAATTATGTGTTTGCATCATTTTTATTGTATATTTATTGAGTTAATACTAATAAACTGAAAATTCACAAAAACGTGGAAAAACGGCAAAATATTGCCTAATTCGATGATATTTTGATTAAATCACATAAAGGAAAAGGGAATGATAAACGTCAAAATATTGCTAAATTCGATGATTTCTCGTACGAAACAAAATGCAAGAAAACTTGCTTAAAATGCAATATTATGCGAAATTCTGAGATTTGAAGGCCAAATCACATATCGTGATACTACATGAAATAGTATCGAAATATTGGTAAAATGAATATATTTACGTAATATCAAACTACATGAAAAACGTGAAAAAAGTCACGATTATACCAAATTTGAGGATTTTAACTTCGAATCATAATGCGAGGTTTCGTATTATTTAGATCCAAGAAGAGACATATGACAATGGTGTTTCCAATACAAATTATAAAAATCAATGTGTTTTCATTAGAATTAACTAAAATGTTCCTGATTTTCCGTTCATATTACCGATGGAAGATGTACACGTAAAACCGCTCTAATCCGGCTGAAACGTCGATATAAGCAATAAAAACCGAACGTCTGCCCTTGTCAATATCTTACTCAGTATTTTAACGAGAAACAATTAGATGATTGAAAATGAAGTGTTTAAGGTTACTATCTAATCAATTATGTGTTTGCATCATTTTTATTGTATATTTAATGAATTAATACTAATCAACTGAAAATTCACAAAAACGTGGAAAAACGGCAAAATATTGCCTAATTCGATGATATTTTGATTAAATCACATAATGGAAAAGAAAATGATAAACGTCGAAATATTGCTAAATTCGATGATTTCTCGTACGAAACAAAATGCAAGAAAACTTGCTTAAAATGCAATATTATGCGAAATTCTGAGATTTGAAGGCCAAATCACATATCGTGATACTACATGAAATAGTATCGAAATATTGGTAAAATGAATATATTTACGTAATATCAAACTACATGAAAAACGTGAAAAAAGTCACGATTATACCAAATTTGAGGATTTTAACTTCGAATCATAATGCGAGGTTTCGTATTATTTAGATCCAAGAAAAGACATATGACAATGTTGTTTCCAATACAAATTATAAAAATCAATGTGTTTTCATTAGAATTAACTAAAATGTTCCTGATTTTCCGTTTATATTACCGATGGAAGATGTACACGTAAAACCGCTCTATTCCGGCTGAAAAGTCGATGTATGCAATAAAAACCGAACTTCTCCCCTTTTCAATATCTTACTCAGTATTTTAACGAGAAACAAATAGATGATTGAAAATGAAGTATTTAAGGTTACTATCTAATCAATTATGTGTTTGCATCATTTTTATTGTATTTTAAATGAATTAATACTAATAAACTGAAAATTCACAAAAACGTGGAAAAACGGCAAAATATTGCCTAATTCGATGATATTTTCATTAAATCACATAAAGGAAAAGAGAATGATAAACGTCGAAATATTGCTAAATTCGATGATTTCTCGTACGAAACAAAATGCAAGAAAACTTGCTTAAAATGCAATATTATGCGAAATTCTGAGATTTGAAGGCCAAATCACATATCGTGATACTACATGAAATAGTATCGAAATATTGGTAAAATAAATATATTTACGTAATATCAAACTACATGAAAAACGTGAAAAAAGTCACGATTATACCAAATATGAGGATTTTAACTTCGAATCATAATGCGAGGTTTCGTATTATTTAGATCCAAGAAAAGACATATGACAATGTTGTTTCCAATACAAATTATAAAAATCAATGTGTTTTCATTAGAATTAACTAAAATGTTCCTGATTTTCCGTTTATATTACCGATGGAAGATGTACACGTAAAACCGCTCTATTCCGGCTGAAAAGTCGATGTATGCAATAAAAACCGAACTTCTCCCCTTTTCAATATCTTACTCAGTATTTTAACGAGAAACAAATAGATGATTGAAAATGAAGTATTTAAGGTTACTATCTAATCAATTATGTGTTTGCATCATTTTTATTGTATTTTTAATGAATTAATACTAATAAATTGAAAATTCACAAAAACGTGGAAAAACGGCAAAATATTGCCTAATTCGATGATATTTTGATTAAATCACATAAAGGAAAAGGGAATGATAAACGTCGAAATATTGCTAAATTCGAAGATTTCTCGTACGAAACAAAATGCAAGAAAACTTGCTTAAAATGCAATATTATGCGAAATTCTGAGATTTGAAGGCCAAATCACATATCGTGATACTACATGAAATAGTATCGAAATATTGGTAAAAATGAATATATTTACGTAATATCAAACTACATGAAAAATGTGAATAAAGTCACGATTATACCAAATTTGAGGATTTTAACTTGGAATCATAATGCGAGGTTTCGTATTATTTAGTTCCAAGAAAAGACATATGACAATGTTGTTTCCAATACAAATGATAAAAATCAATGTGTTTTCATTAGAATTAACTAAAATGTTCCTGATTTTCCGTTTATATTACCGATGGAAGATGTACACGTAAAACCGCTCTAATCCGGCTGAAACGTCGATATAAGCAATAAAAACCGAACTTCTGCCTTTGTCAATATCTTACTCAGTATTTTAACGAGAAACAATTAGATGATTGAAAATGAAGTATTTAAGGTTACTATCTAATCAATTATGTGTTTGCATCATTTTTATTGTATTTTAAATGAATTAATACTAATAAATTGAAAATTCACAAAAACGTGGAAAAACGGCAAAATATTGCCTAATTCGATGATATTTTGATTAAATCACATAAAGGAAAAGGGAATGATAAACGTCAAAATATTGCTAAATTCGATGATTTCTCGTACGAAACAAAATGCAAGAAAACTTGCTTAAAATGCAATATTATGCGAAATTCTGAGATTTGAAGGCCAAATCACATATCGTGACACTACATGAATTAGTATCGAAATATTGGTAAAAATGAATATATATACGTAATATCAAACTACATGAAAAACGTGAAAAAAATCACTATTATACCAAATTTGAGGATTTTAACTTCGAATCATAAAGCGAGGTTTCGTACTATTTACATCCATGAAAAGACATATGACAATGTTGTTTCCAATACAAATTATAAAAATCAATGTGTTTTCATTAGAATTAACTAAAATGTTCCTGATTTTCCGTTTATATTACCGATGGAAGATGTACACGTAAAACCGCTCTATTCCGGCTGAAAAGTCGATGTATGCAATAAAAACCGAACTTCTCCCCTTTTCAATATCTTACTCAGTATTTTAACGAGAAACAAATAGATGATTGAAAATGAAGTATTTAAGGTTACTATCTAATCAATTATGTGTTTGCATCATTTTTATTGTATTTTAAATGAATTAATACTAATAAACTGAAAATTCACAAAAACGTGGAAAAACGGCAAAATATTGCCTAATTCGATGATATTTTCATTAAATCACATAAAGGAAAAGAGAATGATAAACGTCGAAATATTGCTAAATTCGATGATTTCTCGTACGAAACAAAATGCAAGAAAACTTGCTTAAAATGCAATATTATGCGAAATTCTGAGATTTGAAGGCCAAATCACATATCGTGATACTACATGAAATAGTATCGAAATATTGGTAAAATGAATATATTTACGTAATATCAAACTACATGAAAAACGTGAAAAAAGTCACGATTATACCAAATTTGAAGATTTTAACTTCGAATCATAATGCGAGGTTTCGTATTATTTAGATCCAAGAAAAGACATATGACAATGTTGTTTCCAATACAAATTATAAAAATCAATGTGTTTTCATTAGAATTAACTAAAACTGTTCCTGATTTTCCGTTTATATTACCGATGGAAGATGTACACGTAAAACCGCTCTATTCCGGCTGAAAAGTCGATGTATGCAATAAAAACCGAACTTCTCCCCTTTTCAATATCTTACTCAGTATTTTAACGAGAAACAAATAGATGATTGAAAATGAAGTATTTAAGGTTACTATCTAATCAATTATTTGTTTGCATCATTTTTATTGTATATTTATTGAGTTAATACTAATAAACTGAAAATTCACAAAAACGTGGAAAAACGGCAAAATATTGCCTAATTCGATGATATTTTGATTAAATCACATAAAGGAAAAGGGAATGATAAACGTCAAAATATTGCTAAATTCGATGATTTCTCGTACGAAACAAAATGCAAGAAAACTTGCTTAAAATGCAATATTATGCGAAATTCTGAGATTTGAAGGCCAAATCACATATCGTGATACTACATGAAATAGTATCGAAATATTGGTAAAATGAATATATTTACGTAATATCAAACTACATGAAAAACGTGAAAAAAGTCACGATTATACCAAATTTGAGGATTTTAACTTCGAATCATAATGCGAGGTTTCGTATTATTTAGATCCAAGAAGAGACATATGACAATGTTGTTTCCAATACAAATTATAAAAATCAATGTGTTTTCATTAGAATTAACTAAAATGTTCCTGATTTTCCGTTTATATTACCGATGGAAGATGTACATGTAAAACCGCTCTAATCCGGCTGAAACGTCGATATAAGCAATAAAAACCGAACGTCTGCCCTTGTCAATATCTTACTCAGTATTTTAACGAGAAACAATTAGATGATTGAAAATGAAGTGTTTAAGGTTACTATCTAATCAATTATGTGTTTGCATCATTTTTATTGTATATTTAATGAATTAATACTAATCAACTGAAAATTCACAAAAACGTGGAAAAACGGCAAAATATTGCCTAATTCGATGATATTTTGATTAAATCACATAATGGAAAAGAAAATGATCAACGTCGAAATATTGCTAAATTCGATGATTTCTCGTACGAAACAAAATGCAAGAAAACTTGCTTAAAATGCAATATTATGCGAAATTCTGAGATTTGAAGGCCAAATCACATATCGTGATACTACATGAAATAGTATCGAAATATTGGTAAAATGAATATATTTACGTAATATCAAACTACATGAAAACGTGAAAAAAGTCACGATTATACCAAATTTGAGGATTTTAACTTCGAATCATAATGCGAGGTTTCGTATTATTTAGATCCAAGAAAAGACATATGACAATGTTGTTTCCAATACAAATTATAAAAATCAATGTGTTTTCATTAGAATTAACTAAAATGTTCCTGATTTTCCGTTTATATTACCGATGGAAGATGTACACGTAAAACCGCTCTATTCCGGCTGAAAAGTCGATGTATGCAATAAAAACCGAACTTCTCCCCTTTTCAATATCTTACCCAGTATTTTAACGAGAAACAAATAGATGATTGAAAATGAAGTATTTAAGGTTACTATCTAATCAATTATGTGTTTGCATCATTTTTATTGTATTTTAAATGAATTAATACTAATAAACTGAAAATTCACAAAAACGTGGAAAAACGGCAAAATATTGCCTAATTCGATGATATTTTCATTAAATCACATAAAGGAAAAGAGAATGATAAACGTCGAAATATTGCTAAATTCGATGATTTCTCGTACGAAACAAAATGCAAGAAAACTTGCTTAAAATGCAATATTATGCGAAATTCTGAGATTTGAAGGCCAAATCACATATCGTGATACTACATGAAATAGTATCGAAATATTGGTAAAATGAATATATTTACGTAATATCAAACTACATGAAAAACGTGAAAAAAGTCACGATTATACCAAATTTGAGGATTTTAACTTCGAATCATAATGCGAGGTTTCGTATTATTTAGATCCAAGAAAAGACATATGACAATGTTGTTTCCAATACAAATTATAAAAATCAATGTGTTTTCATTAGAATTAACTAAAATGTTCCTGATTTTCCGTTTATATTACCGATGGAAGATGTACACGTAAAACCGCTCTATTCCGGCTGAAAAGTCGATGTATGCAATAAAAACCGAACTTCTCCCCTTTTCAATATCTTACTCAGTATTTTAACGAGAAACAAATAGATGATTGAAAATGAAGTATTTAAGGTTACTATCTAATCAATTATGTGTTTGCATCATTTTTATTGTATTTTTAATGAATTAATACTAATAAATTGAAAATTCACAAAAACGTGGAAAAACGGCAAAATATTGCCTAATTCGATGATATTTTGATTAAATCACATAAAGGAAAAGGGAATGATAAACGTCGAAATATTGCTAAATTCGAAGATTTCTCGTACGAAACAAAATGCAAGAAAACTTGCTTAAAATGCAATATTATGCGAAATTCTGAGATTTGAAGGCCAAATCACATATCGTGATACTACATGAAATAGTATCGAAATATTGGTAAAAATGAATATATTTACGTAATATCAAACTACATGAAAAACGTGAATAAAGTCACGATTATACCAAATTTGAGGATTTTAACTTGGAATCATAATGCGAGGTTTCGTATTATTTAGTTCCAAGAAAAGACATATGACAATGTTGTTTCCAATACAAATGATAAAAATCAATGTGTTTTCATTAGAATTAACTAAAATGTTCCTGATTTTCCGTTTATATTACCGATGGAAGATGTACACGTAAAACCGCTCTAATCCGGCTGAAACGTCGATATAAGCAATAAAAACCGAACTTCTGCCTTTGTCAATATCTTACTCAGTATTTTAACGAGAAACAATTAGATGATTGAAAATGAAGTATTTAAGGTTACTATCTAATCAATTATGTGTTTGCATCATTTTTATTGTATATTTAATGAATTAATACTAATCAACTGAAAATTCACAAAAACGTGGAAAAACGGCAAAATATTGCCTAATTCGATGATATTTTGATTAAATCACATAATGGAAAAGAAAATGATCAACGTCGAAATATTGCTAAATTCGATGATTTCTCGTACGAAACAAAATGCAAGAAAACTTGCTTAAAATGCAATATTATGCGAAATTCTGAGATTTGAAGGCCAAATCACATATCGTGATACTACATGAAATAGTATCGAAATATTGGTAAAATGAATATATTTACGTAATATCAAACTAAATGAAAAACGTGAAAAAAGTCACGATTATACCAAATTTGAAGATTTTAACTTCGAATCATAATGCGAGGTTTCGTATTATTTAGATCCAAGAAAAGACATATGACAATGTTGTTTCCAATACAAATTATAAAAATCAATGTGTTTTCATTAGAATTAACTAAAATGTTCCTGATTTTCCGTTTATATTACCGATGGAAGATGTACACGTAAAACCGCTCTATTCCGGCTGAAAAGTCGATGTATGCAATAAAAACCGAACTTCTCCCCTTTTCAATATCTTACTCAGTATTTTAACGAGAAACAAATAGATGATTGAAAATGAAGTATTTAAGGTTACTATCTAATCAATTATGTGTTTGCATCATTTTTATTGTATTTTTAATGAATTAATACTAATAAATTGAAAATTCACAAAAACGTGGAAAAACGGCAAAATATTGCCTAATTCGATGATATTTTGATTAAATCACATAAAGGAAAAGGGAATGATAAACGTCGAAATATTGCTAAATTCGAAGATTTCTCGTACGAAACAAAATGCAAGAAAACTTGCTTAAAATGCAATATTATGCGAAATTCTGAGATTTGAAGGCCAAATCACATATCGTGATACTACATGAAATAGTATCGAAATATTGGTAAAAATGAATATATTTACGTAATATCAAACTACATGAAAAACGTGAATAAAGTCACGATTATACCAAATTTGAGGATTTTAACTTGGAATCATAATGCGAGGTTTCGTATTATTTAGTTCCAAGAAAAGACATATGACAATGTTGTTTCCAATACAAATGATAAAAATCAATGTGTTTTCATTAGAATTAACTAAAATGTTCCTGATTTTCCGTTTATATTACCGATGGAAGATGTACACGTAAAACCGCTCTAATCCGGCTGAAACGTCGATATAAGCAATAAAAACCGAACTTCTGCCTTTGTCAATATCTTACTCAGTATTTTAACGAGAAACAATTAGATGATTGAAAATGAAGTATTTAAGGTTACTATCTAATCAATTATGTGTTTGCATCATTTTTATTGTATATTTAATGAATTAATACTAATCAACTGAAAATTCACAAAAACGTGGAAAAACGGCAAAATATTGCCTAATTCGATGATATTTTGATTAAATCACATAATGGAAAAGAAAATGATCAACGTCGAAATATTGCTAAATTCGATGATTTCTCGTACGAAACAAAATGCAAGAAAACTTGCTTAAAATGCAATATTATGCGAAATTCTGAGATTTGAAGGCCAAATCACATATCGTGATACTACATGAAATAGTATCGAAATATTGGTAAAATGAATATATTTACGTAATATCAAACTACATGAAAAACGTGAAAAAAGTCACGATTATACCAAATTTGAGGATTTTAACTTCGAATCATAATGCGAGGTTTCGTATTATTTAGATCCAAGAAAAGACATATGACAATGTTGTTTCTAATACAAATTATAAAAATCAATGTGTTTTCATTAGAATTAACTAAAATGTTCCTGATTTTCCGTTTATATTACCGATGGAAGATGTACACGTAAAACCGCTCTATTCCGGCTGAAAAGTCGATGTATGCAATAAAAACCGAACTTCTCCCCTTTTCAATATCTTACTCAGTATTTTAACGAGAAACAAATAGATGATTGAAAATGAAGTATTTAAGGTTACTATCTAATCAATTATGTGTTTGCATCATTTTTATTGTATTTTTAATGAATTAATACTAATAAATTGAAAATTCACAAAAACGTGGAAAAACGGCAAAATATTGCCTAATTCGATGATATTTTGATTAAATCACATAAAGGAAAAGGGAATGATAAACGTCAAAATATTGCTAAATTCGATGATTTCTCGTACGAAACAAAATGCAAGAAAACTTGCTTAAAATGCAATATTATGCGAAATTCTGAGATTTGAAGGCCAAATCACATATCGTGACACTACATGAATTAGTATCGAAATATTGGTAAAATGAATATGTATACGTAATATCAAACTACATGAAAAACGTGAAAAAAATCACTATTATACCAAATTTGAGGATTTTAACTTCGAATCATAAAGCGAGGTTTCGTACTATTTACATCCATGAAAAGACATATGACAATGTTGTTTCCAATACAAATTATAAAAATCAATGTGTTTTCATTAGAATTAACTAAAATGTTCCTGATTTTCCGTTTATATTACCGATGGAAGATGTACACGTAAAACCGCTCTATTCCGGCTGAAAAGTCGATGTATGCAATAAAAACCGAACTTCTCCCCTTTTCAATATCTTACTCAGTATTTTAACGAGAAACAAATAGATGATTGAAAATGAAGTATTTAAGGTTACTATCTAATCAATTATGTGTTTGCATCATTTTTATTGTATTTTAAATGAATTAATACTAATAAACTGAAAATTCACAAAAACGTGGAAAAACGACAAAATATTGCCTAATTCGATGATATTTTCATTAAATCACATAAAGGAAAAGAGAATGATAAACGTCGAAATATTGCTAAATTCGATGATTTCTCGTACGAAACAAAATGCAAGAAAACTTGCTTAAAATGCAATATTATGCGAAATTCTGAGATTTGAAGGCCAAATCACATATCGTGATACTACATGAAATAGTATCGAAATATTGGTAAAATGAATATATTTACGTAATATCAAACTACATGAAAAACGTGAAAAAAGTCACGATTATACCAAATTTGAAGATTTTAACTTCGAATCATAATGCGAGGTTTCGTATTATTTAGATCCAAGAAAAGACATATGACAATGTTGTTTCCAATACAAATTATAAAAATCAATGTGTTTTCATTAGAATTAACTAAAATGTTCCTGATTTTCCGTTTATATTACCGATGGAAGATGTACACGTAAAACCGCTCTATTCCGACTGAAAAGTCGATGTATGCAATAAAAACCGAACTTCTCCCCTTTTCAATATCTTACACAGTATTTTAACGAGAAACAAATAGATGATTGAAAATGAAGTATTTAAGGTTACTATCTAATCAATTATGTGTTTGCATCATTTTTATTGTATATTTATTGAGTTAATACTAATAAACTGAAAATTCACAAAAACGTGGAAAAACGGCAAAATATTGCCTAATTCGATGATATTTTGATTAAATCACATAAAGGAAAAGGGAATGATAAACGTCAAAATATTGCTAAATTCGATGATTTCTCGTACGAAACAAAATGCAAGAAAACTTGCTTAAAATGCAATATTATGCGAAATTCTGAGATTTGAAGGCCAAATCACATATCGTGATACTACATGAAATAGTATCGAAATATTGGTAAAATGAATATATTTACGTAATATCAAACTACATGAAAAACGTGAAAAAAGTCACGATTATACCAAATTTGAGGATTTTAACTTCGAATCATAATGCGAGGTTTCGTATTATTTAGATCCAAGAAGAGACATATGACAATGGTGTTTCCAATACAAATTATAAAAATCAATGTGTTTTCATTAGAATTAACTAAAATGTTCCTGATTTTCCGTTTATATTACCGATGGAAGATGTACACGTAAAACCGCTCTAATCCGGCTGAAACGTCGATATAAGCAATAAAAACCGAACGTCTGCCCTTGTCAATATCTTACTCAGTATTTTAACGAGAAACAATTAGATGATTGAAAATGAAGTGTTTAAGGTTACTATCTAATCAATTATGTGTTTGCATCATTTTTATTGTATATTTAATGAATTAATACTAATCAACTGAAAATTCACAAAAACGTGGAAAAACGGCAAAATATTGCCTAATTCGATGATATTTTGATTAAATCACATAATGGAAAAGAAAATGATAAACGTCGAAATATTGCTAAATTCGATGATTTCTCGTACGAAACAAAATGCAAGAAAACTTGCTTAAAATGCAATATTATGCGAAATTCTGAGATTTGAAGGCCAAATCACATATCGTGATACTACATGAAATAGTATCGAAATATTGGTAAAATGAATATATTTACGTAATATCAAACTACATGAAAAACGTGAAAAAAGTCACGATTATACCAAATTTGAGGATTTTAACTTCGAATCATAATGCGAGGTTTCGTATTATTTAGATCCAAGAAAAGACATATGACAATGTTGTTTCCAATACAAATGATAAAAATCAATGTGTTTTCATTAGAATTAACTAAAATGTTCCTGATTTTCCGTTTATATTACCGATGGAAGATGTACACGTAAAACCGCTCTATTCCGGCTGAAAAGTCGATGTATGCAATAAAAACCGAACTTCTCCCCTTTTCAATATCTTACTCAGTATTTTAACGAGAAACAAATAGATGATTGAAAATGAAGTATTTAAGGTTACTATCTAATCAATTATGTGTTTGCATCATTTTTATTGTATATTTATTGAGTTAATACTAATAAACTGAAAATTCACAAAAACGTGGAAAAACGGCAAAATATTGCCTAATTCGATGATATTTTGATTAAATCACATAAAGGAAAAGGGAATGATAAACGTCAAAATATTGCTAAATTCGATGATTTCTCGTACGAAACAAAATGCAAGAAAACTTGCTTAAAATGCAATATTATGCGAAATTCTGAGATTTGAAGGCCAAATCACATATCGTGATACTACATGAAATAGTATCGAAATATTGGTAAAATGAATATATTTACGTAATATCAAACTACATGAAAAACGTGAAAAAAGTCACGATTATACCAAATTTGAGGATTTTAACTTCGAATCATAATGCGAGGTTTCGTATTATTTAGATCCAAGAAGAGACATATGACAATGTTGTTTCCAATACAAATTATAAAAATCAATGTGTTTTCATTAGAATTAACTAAAATGTTCCTGATTTTCCGTTTATATTACCGATGGAAGATGTACATGTAAAACCGCTCTAATCCGGCTGAAACGTCGATATAAGCAATAAAAACCGAACGTCTGCCCTTGTCAATATCTTACTCAGTATTTTAACGAGAAACAATTAGATGATTGAAAATGAAGTGTTTAAGGTTACTATCTAATCAATTATGTGTTTGCATCATTTTTATTGTATATTTAATGAATTAATACTAATCAACTGAAAATTCACAAAAACGTGGAAAAAACGGCAAAATATTGCCTAATTCGATGATATTTTGATTAAATCACATAATGGAAAAGAAAATGATCAACGTCGAAATATTGCTAAATTCGATGATTTCTCGTACGAAACAAAATGCAAGAAAACTTGCTTAAAATGCAATATTATGCGAAATTCTGAGATTTGAAGGCCAAATCACATATCGTGATACTACATGAAATAGTATCGAAATATTGGTAAAATGAATATATTTACGTAATATCAAACTACATGAAAACGTGAAAAAAGTCACGATTATACCAAATTTGAGGATTTTAACTTCGAATCATAATGCGAGGTTTCGTATTATTTAGATCCAAGAAAAGACATATGACAATGTTGTTTCCAATACAAATTATAAAAATCAATGTGTTTTCATTAGAATTAACTAAAATGTTCCTGATTTTCCGTTTATATTACCGATGGAAGATGTACACGTAAAACCGCTCTATTCCGGCTGAAAAGTCGATGTATGCAATAAAAACCGAACTTCTCCCCTTTTCAATATCTTACCCAGTATTTTAACGAGAAACAAATAGATGATTGAAAATGAAGTATTTAAGGTTACTATCTAATCAATTATGTGTTTGCATCATTTTTATTGTATTTTAAATGAATTAATACTAATAAACTGAAAATTCACAAAAACGTGGAAAAACGGCAAAATATTGCCTAATTCGATGATTTTTTCATTAAATCACATAAAGGAAAAGAGAATGATAAACGTCGAAATATTGCTAAATTCGATGATTTCTCGTACGAAACAAAATGCAAGAAAACTTGCTTAAAATGCAATATTATGCGAAATTCTGAGATTTGAAGGCCAAATCACATATCGTGATACTACATGAAATAGTATCGAAATATTGGTAAAATGAATATATTTACGTAATATCAAACTACATGAAAAACGTGAAAAAAGTCACGATTATACCAAATTTGAGGATTTTAACTTCGAATCATAATGCGAGGTTTCGTATTATTTAGATCCAAGAAAAGACATATGACAATGTTGTTTCCAATACAAATTATAAAAATCAATGTGTTTTCATTAGAATTAACTAAAATGTTCCTGATTTTCCGTTTATATTACCGATGGAAGATGTACACGTAAAACCGCTCTATTCCGGCTGAAAAGTCGATGTATGCAATAAAAACCGAACTTCTCCCCTTTTCAATATCTTACTCAGTATTTTAACGAGAAACAAATAGATGATTGAAAATGAAGTATTTAAGGTTACTATCTAATCAATTATGTGTTTGCATCATTTTTATTGTATTTTTAATGAATTAATACTAATAAATTGAAAATTCACAAAAACGTGGAAAAACGGCAAAATATTGCCTAATTCGATGATATTTTGATTAAATCACATAAAGGAAAAGGGAATGATAAACGTCGAAATATTGCTAAATTCGAAGATTTCTCGTACGAAACAAAATGCAAGAAAACTTGCTTAAAATGCAATATTATGCGAAATTCTGAGATTTGAAGGCCAAATCACATATCGTGATACTACATGAAATAGTATCGAAATATTGGTAAAAATGAATATATTTACGTAATATCAAACTACATGAAAAACGTGAATAAAGTCACGATTATACCAAATTTGAGGATTTTAACTTGGAATCATAATGCGAGGTTTCGTATTATTTAGTTCCAAGAAAAGACATATGACAATGTTGTTTCCAATACAAATGATAAAAATCAATGTGTTTTCATTAGAATTAACTAAAATGTTCCTGATTTTCCGTTTATATTACCGATGGAAGATGTACACGTAAAACCGCTCTAATCCGGCTGAAACGTCGATATAAGCAATAAAAACCGAACTTCTGCCTTTGTCAATATCTTACTCAGTATTTTAACGAGAAACAATTAGATGATTGAAAATGAAGTATTTAAGGTTACTATCTAATCAATTATGTGTTTGCATCATTTTTATTGTATATTTATTGAGTTAATACTAATAAACTGAAAATTCACAAAAACGTGGAAAAACGGCAAAATATTGCCTAATTCGATGATATTTTGATTAAATCACATAAAGGAAAAGGGAATGATAAACGTCAAAATATTGCTAAATTCGATGATTTCTCGTACGAAACAAAATGCAAGAAAACTTGCTTAAAATGCAATATTATGCGAAATTCTGAGATTTGAAGGCCAAATCACATATCGTGATACTACATGAAATAGTATCGAAATATTGGTAAAATGAATATATTTACGTAATATCAAACTACATGAAAAACGTGAAAAAAGTCACGATTATACCAAATTTGAGGATTTTAACTTCGAATCATAATGCGAGGTTTCGTATTATTTAGATCCAAGAAGAGACATATGACAATGGTGTTTCCAATACAAATTATAAAAATCAATGTGTTTTCATTAGAATTAACTAAAATGTTCCTGATTTTCCGTTTATATTACCGATGGAAGATGTACACGTAAAACCGCTCTAATCCGGCTGAAACGTCGATATAAGCAATAAAAACCGAACGTCTGCACCTTGTCAATATCTTACTCAGTATTTTAACGAGAAACAATTAGATGATTGAAAATGAAGTGTTTAAGGTTACTATCTAATCAATTATGTGTTTGCATCATTTTTATTGTATATTTAATGAATTAATACTAATAAACTGAAAATTCACAAAAACGTGGAAAAACGGCAAAATATTGCCTAATTCGATGATATTTTGATTAAATCACATAATGGAAAAGAAAATGATAAACGTCGAAATATTGCTAAATTCGATGATTTCTCGTACGAAACAAAATGCAAGAAAACTTGCTTAAAATGCAATATTATGCGAAATTCTGAGATTTGAAGGCCAAATCACATATCGTGATACTACATGAAATAGTATCGAAATATTGGTAAAATGAATATATTTACGTAATATCAAACTACATGAAAAACGTGAAAAAAGTCACGATTATACCAAATTTGAGGATTTTAACTTCGAATCATAATGCGAGGTTTCGTATTATTTAGATCCAAGAAAAGACATATGACAATGTTGTTTCCAATACAAATTATAAAAATCAATGTGTTTTCATTAGAATTAACTAAAATGTTCCTGATTTTCCGTTTATATTACCGATGGAAGATGTACACGTAAAACCGCTCTATTCCGGCTGAAAAGTCGATGTATGCAATAAAAACCGAACTTCTCCCCTTTTCAATATCTTACTCAGTATTTTAACGAGAAACAAATAGATGATTGAAAATGAAGTATTTAAGGTTACTATCTAATCAATTATGTGTTTGCATCATTTTTATTGTATTTTTAATGAATTAATACTAATAAATTGAAAATTCACAAAAACGTGGAAAAACGGCAAAATATTGCCTAATTCGATGATATTTTGATTAAATCACATAAAGGAAAAGGGAATGATAAACGTCAAAATATTGCTAAATTCGATGATTTCTCGTACGAAACAAAATGCAAGAAAACTTGCTTAAAATGCAATATTATGCGAAATTCTGAGATTTGAAGGCCAAATCACATATCGTGACACTACATGAAATAGTATCGAAATATTGGTAAAAATGAATATATTTACGTAATATCAAACTACATGAAAAACGTGAATAAAGTCACGATTATACCAAATTTGAGGATTTTAACTTGGAATCATAATGCGAGGTTTCGTATTATTTAGTTCCAAGAAAAGACATATGACAATGTTGTTTCCAATACAAATGATAAAAATCAATGTGTTTTCATTAGAATTAACTAAAATGTTCCTGATTTTCCGTTTATATTACCGATGGAAGATGTACACGTAAAACCGCTCTAATCCGGCTGAAACGTCGATATAAGCAATAAAAACCGAACTTCTGCCTTTGTCAATATCTTACTCAGTATTTTAATGAGAAACAATTAGATGATTGAAAATGAAGTATTTAAGGTTACTATCTAATCAATTATGTGTTTGCATCATTTTTATTGTATTTTAAATGAATTAATACTAATAAATTGAAAATTCACAAAAACGTGGAAAAACGGCAAAATATTGCCTAATTCGATAATATTTTGATTAAATCACATAAAGGAAAAGGGAATGATAAACGTCAAAATATTGCTAAATTCGATGATTTCTCGTACGAAACAAAATGCAAGAAAACTTGCTTAAAATGCAATATTATGCGAAATTCTGAGATTTGAAGGCCAAATCACATATCGTGACACTACATGAATTAGTATCGAAATATTGGTAAAAATGAATATATATACGTAATATCAAACTACATGAAAAACGTGAAAAAAATCACTATTATACCAAATTTGAGGATTTTAACTTCGAATCATAAAGCGAGGTTTCGTACTATTTACATCCATGAAAAGACATATGACAATGTTGTTTCCAATACAAATTATAAAAATCAATGTGTTTTCATTAGAATTAACTAAAATGTTCCTGATTTTCCGTTTATATTACCGATGGAAGATGTACACGTAAAACCGCTCTATTCCGGCTGAAAAGTCGATGTATGCAATAAAAACCGAACTTCTCCCCTTTTCAATATCTTACTCAGTATTTTAACGAGAAACAAATAGATGATTGAAAATGAAGTATTTAAGGTTACTATCTAATCAATTATGTGTTTGCATCATTTTTATTGTATTTTTAATGAATTAATACTAATAAATTGAAAATTCACAAAAACGTGGAAAAACGGCAAAATATTGCCTAATTCGATGATATTTTGATTAAATCACATAAAGGAAAAGGGAATGATAAACGTCGAAATATTGCTAAATTCGAAGATTTCTCGTACGAAACAAAATGCAAGAAAACTTGCTTAAAATGCAATATTATGCGAAATTCTGAGATTTGAAGGCCAAATCACATATCGTGATACTACATGAAATAGTATCGAAATATTGGTAAAAATGAATATATTTACGTAATATCAAACTACATGAAAAACGTGAATAAAGTCACGATTATACCAAATTTGAGGATTTTAACTTGGAATCATAATGCGAGGTTTCGTATTATTTAGTTCCAAGAAAAGACATATGACAATGTTGTTTCCAATACAAATGATAAAAATCAATGTGTTTTCATTAGAATTAACTAAAATGTTCCTGATTTTCCGTTTATATTACCGATGGAAGATGTACACGTAAAACCGCTCTAATCCGGCTGAAACGTCGATATAAGCAATAAAAACCGAACTTCTGCCTTTGTCAATATCTTACTCAGTATTTTAACGAGAAACAATTAGATGATTGAAAATGAAGTATTTAAGGTTACTATCTAATCAATTATGTGTTTGCATCATTTTTATTGTATATTTATTGAGTTAATACTAATAAACTGAAAATTCACAAAAACGTGGAAAAACGGCAAAATATTGCCTAATTCGATGATATTTTGATTAAATCACATAAAGGAAAAGGGAATGATAAACGTCAAAATATTGCTAAATTCGATGATTTCTCGTACGAAACAAAATGCAAGAAAACTTGCTTAAAATGCAATATTATGCGAAATTCTGAGATTTGAAGGCCAAATCACATATCGTGATACTACATGAAATAGTATCGAAATATTGGTAAAATGAATATATTTACGTAATATCAAACTACATGAAAAACGTGAAAAAAGTCACGATTATACCAAATTTGAGGATTTTAACTTCGAATCATAATGCGAGGTTTCGTATTATTTAGATCCAAGAAGAGACATATGACAATGGTGTTTCCAATACAAATTATAAAAATCAATGTGTTTTCATTAGAATTAACTAAAATGTTCCTGATTTTCCGTTTATATTACCGATGGAAGATGTACACGTAAAACCGCTCTAATCCGGCTGAAACGTCGATATAAGCAATAAAAACCGAACGTCTGCACCTTGTCAATATCTTACTCAGTATTTTAACGAGAAACAATTAGATGATTGAAAATGAAGTGTTTAAGGTTACTATCTAATCAATTATGTGTTTGCATCATTTTTATTGTATATTTAATGAATTAATACTAATAACTGAAAATTCACAAAAACGTGGAAAAACGGCAAAATATTGCCTAATTCGATGATATTTTGATTAAATCACATAATGGAAAAGAAAATGATAAACGTCGAAATATTGCTAAATTCGATGATTTCTCGTACGAAACAAAATGCAAGAAAACTTGCTTAAAATGCAATATTATGCGAAATTCTGAGATTTGAAGGCCAAATCACATATCGTGATACTACATGAAATAGTATCGAAATATTGGTAAAATGAATATATTTACGTAATATCAAACTACATGAAAAACGTGAAAAAAGTCACGATTATACCAAATTTGAGGATTTTAACTTCGAATCATAATGCGAGGTTTCGTATTATTTAGATCCAAGAAAAGACATATGACAATGTTGTTTCCAATACAAATTATAAAAATCAATGTGTTTTCATTAGAATTAACTAAAATGTTCCTGATTTTCCGTTTATATTACCGATGGAAGATGTACACGTAAAACCGCTCTATTCCGGCTGAAAAGTCGATGTATGCAATAAAAACCGAACTTCTCCACTTTTCAATATCTTACTCAGTATTTTAACGAGAAACAAATAGATGATTGAAAATGAAGTATTTAAGGTTACTATCTAATCAATTATGTGTTTGCATCATTTTTATTGTATTTTTAATGAATTAATACTAATAAATTGAAAATTCACAAAAACGTGGAAAAACGGCAAAATATTGCCTAATTCGATGATATTTTGATTAAATCACATAAAGGAAAAGGGAATGATAAACGTCAAAATATTGCTAAATTCGATGATTTCTCGTACGAAACAAAATGCAAGAAAACTTGCTTAAAATGCAATATTATGCGAAATTCTGAGATTTGAAGGCCAAATCACATATCGTGACACTACATGAAATAGTATCGAAATATTGGTAAAAATGAATATATTTACGTAATATCAAACTACATGAAAAACGTGAATAAAGTCACGATTATACCAAATTTGAGGATTTTAACTTGGAATCATAATGCGAGGTTTCGTATTATTTAGTTCCAAGAAAAGACATATGACAATGTTGTTTCCAATACAAATGATAAAAATCAATGTGTTTTCATTAGAATTAACTAAAATGTTCCTGATTTTCCGTTTATATTACCGATGGAAGATGTACACGTAAAACCGCTCTAATCCGGCTGAAACGTCGATATAAGCAATAAAAACCGAACTTCTGCCTTTGTCAATATCTTACTCAGTATTTTAATGAGAAACAATTAGATGATTGAAAATGAAGTATTTAAGGTTACTATCTAATCAATTATGTGTTTGCATCATTTTTATTGTATTTTAAATGAATTAATACTAATAAATTGAAAATTCACAAAAACGTGGAAAAACGGCAAAATATTGCCTAATTCGATAATATTTTGATTAAATCACATAAAGGAAAAGGGAATGATAAACGTCAAAATATTGCTAAATTCGATGATTTCTCGTACGAAACAAAATGCAAGAAAACTTGCTTAAAATGCAATATTATGCGAAATTCTGAGATTTGAAGGCCAAATCACATATCGTGACACTACATGAATTAGTATCGAAATATTGGTAAAAATGAATATATATACGTAATATCAAACTACATGAAAAACGTGAAAAAAATCACTATTATACCAAATTTGAGGATTTTAACTTCGAATCATAAAGCGAGGTTTCGTACTATTTACATCCATGAAAAGACATATGACAATGTTGTTTCCAATACAAATTATAAAAATCAATGTGTTTTCATTAGAATTAACTAAAATGTTCCTGATTTTCCGTTTATATTACCGATGGAAGATGTACACGTAAAACCGCTCTATTCCGGCTGAAAAGTCGATGTATGCAATAAAAACCGAACTTCTCCCCTTTTCAATATCTTACTCAGTATTTTAACGAGAAACAAATAGATGATTGAAAATGAAGTATTTAAGGTTACTATCTAATCAATTATGTGTTTGCATCATTTTTATTGTATTTTAAATGAATTAATACTAATAAACTGAAAATTCACAAAAACGTGGAAAAACGGCAAAATATTGCCTAATTCGATGATATTTTCATTAAATCACATAAAGGAAAAGAGAATGATAAACGTCGAAATATTGCTAAATTCGATGATTTCTCGTACGAAACAAAATGCAAGAAAACTTGCTTAAAATGCAATATTATGCGAAATTCTGAGATTTGAAGGCCAAATCACATATCGTGATACTACATGAAATAGTATCGAAATATTGGTAAAATGAATATATTTACGTAATATCAAACTACATGAAAAACGTGAAAAAAGTCACGATTATACCAAATTTGAAGATTTTAACTTCGAATCATAATGCGAGGTTTCGTATTATTTAGATCCAAGATAAGACATATGACAATGTTGTTTCCAATACAAATGATAAAAATCAATGTGTTTTCATTAGAATTAACTAAAATGTTCCTGATTTTCCGTTTATATTACCGATGGAAGATGTACACGTAAAACCGCTCTATTCCGGCTGAAAAGTCGATGTATGCAATAAAAACCGAACTTCTCCCCTTTTCAATATCTTACTCAGTATTTTAACGAGAAACAAATAGATGATTGAAAATGAAGTATTTAAGGTTACTATCTAATCAATTATGTGTTTGCATCATTTTTATTGTATATTTATTGAGTTAATACTAATAAACTGAAAATTCACAAAAACGTGGAAAAACGGCAAAATATTGCCTAATTCGATGATATTTTGATTAAATCACATAAAGGAAAAGGGAATGATAAACGTCAAAATATTGCTAAATTCGATGATTTCTCGTACGAAACAAAATGCAAGAAAACTTGCTTAAAATGCAATATTATGCGAAATTCTGAGATTTGAAGGCCAAATCACATATCGTGATACTACATGAAATAGTATCGAAATATTGGTAAAATGAATATATTTACGTAATATCAAACTACATGAAAAACGTGAAAAAAGTCACGATTATACCAAATTTGAGGATTTTAACTTCGAATCATAATGCGAGGTTTCGTATTATTTAGATCCAAGAAGAGACATATGACAATGGTGTTTCCAATACAAATTATAAAAATCAATGTGTTTTCATTAGAATTAACTAAAATGTTCCTGATTTTCCGTTTATATTACCGATGGAAGATGTACACGTAAAACCGCTCTAATCCGGCTGAAACGTCGATATAAGCAATAAAAACCGAACGTCTGCCCTTGTCAATATCTTACTCAGTATTTTAACGAGAAAACAATTAGATGATTGAAAATGAAGTGTTTAAGGTTTCTATCTAATCAATTATGTGTTTGCATCATTTTTATTGTATATTTAATGAATTAATACTAATCAACTGAAAATTCACAAAAACGTGGAAAAACGGCAAAATATTGCCTAATTCGATGATATTTTGATTAAATCACATAATGGAAAAGAAAATGATCAACGTCGAAATATTGCTAAATTCGATGATTTCTCGTACGAAACAAAATGCAAGAAAACTTGCTTAAAATGCAATATTATGCGAAATTCTGAGATTTGAAGGCCAAATCACATATCGTGATACTACATGAAATAGTATCGAAATATTGGTAAAATGAATATATTTACGTAATATCAAACTACATGAAAAACGTGAAAAAAGTCACGATTATACCAAATTTGAGGATTTTAACTTCGAATCATAATGCGAGGTTTCGTATTATTTAGATCCAAGAAAAGACATATGACAATGTTGTTTCCAATACAAATTATAAAAATCAATGTGTTTTCATTAGAATTAACTAAAATGTTCCTGATTTTTCGTTTATATTTCCGATGGAAGATGTACACGTAAAACCGCTCTATTCCGGCTGAAAAGTCGATGTATGCAATAAAAACCGAACTTCTCCCCTTTTCAATATCTTACTCAGTATTTTAACGAGAAACAAATAGATGATTGAAAATGAAGTATTTAAGGTTACTATCTAATCAATTATGTGTTTGCATCATTTTTATTGTATTTTAAATGAATTAATACTAATAAACTGAAAATTCACAAAAACGTGGAAAAACGGCAAAATATTGCCTAATTCGATGATATTTTCATTAAATCACATAAAGGAAAAGAGAATGATAAACGTCGAAATATTGCTAAATTCGATGATTTCTCGTACGAAACAAAATGCAAGAAAACTTGCTTAAAATGCAATATTATGCGAAATTCTGAGATTTGAAGGCCAAATCACATATCGTGATACTACATGAAATAGTATCGAAATATTGGTAAAATGAATATATTTACGTAATATCAAACTACATGAAAAACGTGAAAAAAGTCACGATTATACCAAATTTGAGGATTTTAACTTCGAATCATAATGCGAGGTTTCGTATTATTTAGATCCAAGAAAAGACATATGACAATGTTGTTTCCAATACAAATTATAAAAATCAATGTGTTTTCATTAGAATTAACTAAAATGTTCCTGATTTTCCGTTTATATTACCGATGGAAGATGTACACGTAAAACCGCTCTATTCCGGCTGAAAAGTCGATGTATGCAATAAAAACCGAACTTCTCCCCTTTTCAATATCTTACTCAGTATTTTAACGAGAAACAAATAGATGATTGAAAATGAAGTATTTAAGGTTACTATCTAATCAATTATGTGT
>NW_027189743.1:0-99770 GCF_040958095.1 Procambarus clarkii
GGTCGGGGACGTCCGCTCTGTCCGGCCAACTGTTCTGAACCGAGCTCGGACAGGCGTATCTCCGTCCCTTTGGTAGACGCTAGGCTGCGTGGGCGTGTTCTCGAGCGGCGCGGCGTGACCACAACAACCAACGATACTTATGAGGAGACAGCATCTACCCCTCAAGAAAGCCAGGCAACAACATCATCAGAAAACTACTACACCTATGATGATGAAACAGAAACTACTCCACCTTCGACAACAACAACAACAACCATAACCACAACCACAACCAATGACACCCATGAGGAGACGACAGCATCTACCCCTCAAGAAAGCCAGGCAACAACATCATCAGAAAACTACTACACCTATGATGATGAAACAGAAACTACTCCACCTTCGACAACAACAACAACAACCATAACCACAACCACAACCAATGACACCCACGAGGAGACGACAGCATCTACCCCTCAAGAAAGCCAGGCAACAACATCATCAGAAAATTACTACACCTATGATGATGAAACAGAAACCACTCCTCCTTCAACAACAACCATAACCACAACCACAACCAATGACACCCATGAGGAGACGACAGCATCTACCCCTCAAGAAAGCCAGGCAACAACATCATCAGAAAATTACTACACCTATGATGATGAAACAGAAACCACTCCTCCTTCAACAACAACCATAACCACAACCACAACCAATGACACCCATGAGGAGACGACAGCATCTACCCCTCAAGAAAGCCAGGCAACAACATCATCAGAAAATTACTACACCTATGATGATGAAACAGAAACTACTCCACCTTCGACAACAACAACAACAACCATAACCACAACCACAACCAATGACACCCATGAGGAGACGACAGCATCTACCCCTCAAGAAAGCCAGGCAACAACATCATCAGAAAATTACTACACCTATGATGATGAAACAGAAACCACTCCACCTTCGACAACAACAACAACAACCATAACCACAACCACAACCAATGACACCCATGAGGAGACGACAGCATCTACCCCTCAAGAAAGCCAGGCAACAACATCATCAGAAAATTACTACACCTATGATGATGAAACAGAAACCACTCCTCCTTCAACAACAACCATAACCACAACCACAACCAATGACACCCATGAGGAGACGACAGCATCTACCCCTCAAGAAAGCCAGGCAACAACATCATCAGAAAACTACTACACCTATGATGATGAAACAGAAACTACTCCACCTTCGACAACAACAACAACAACCATAACCACAACCACAACCAATGACACCCACGAGGAGACGACAGCATCTACCCCTCAAGAAAGACCGGCCATGGCCACAACACCACCACCATGGGAAAATGATACAGCGACGAAAACATATACAGTTGTCTCAACCGAAGAAATAATAATTATTAAGGCAACCACCCCACCAACAACCGAAGAAAGCCAGTCAACTTTAGAAATAACAGAAGAAACTCCCAAAGAAGAAACCACCAACTCAACTATACCAAATGACACACAAGAAACAATCAATATCAATTCGACTGTTCTTATTATTATTATTATAATTCCTATTTTTTGGATAAGTTTAGTACTTTTCATTTGGATTTATAATAACTTCTCATCTTATACATTAAATGAAGATATAGAATTAAACGACTCTAATCAGGTTAAAACGAAATATGATTTAATAAAAACTAAATTTTTTTAATCAATTTCTTGCTCAATAATTTCTGTCTTAATGCATTTATTGAATAATTAAAAGCAAAATAAATATTTGATCATTTATTATTCCATTTTTTTTTTGCACATACACACACACACACACACACACACACACCCCGGTTTGGTATTCTATTTACAGTATTAACATTTAAATTTATCCAATAAGAAGGTTAATTTGTTTTTTAAAGTTTCTAGGCCTATTAGCATAATATTTTCAGGCTTTAATGCACCTGAACTTTCAATATTGAAATAAAATTGTTTTCGTTTATTACAATCTTCCAGAAAATAAGAAGAAGTGTTGTTACAGCAATCAAAATCTATATTAATTGTCGGATTCCATTTGGCGTGGTTTTTGCCAATCCCCTTGATAGCATATGCTTTTAAGCATAATTCTTGTCCATTATTAAGTTTAACCAAAGGAATTGGGATTTCTTTGTGAAAAGATGGTATTATATCAGATGTTGTTATGAGGTATTGTTTGTCTTCACGACATTTAACATCCAAAATAAATTCTACTGCACATTTCGTACAAAAGTTAATACATTGACATTTCCATGGAATCTTTAATTTATTAATGAATTCATCTGAAGGTATTGGAATTAGACCTAGACGATGAATAATGAACTCATCACTTAATATAGTTGTATTTTTTTTAATTTGAACCCAATCAATGGCTATAGTAGGAGTCTCAGCTATAAAAATCCGCCGCAATCCATTTACTAGAGCTAAATTTATATTTTCTATTTTAAATTGTATCATGTCAGGTGATAAATCTAAAATTTTAATTGTTATCTGATCTGTATTGATAGCCATGTCTTGAAATAATATTGTTTTGAATAAACCGTTTACTTAATATATAGTATGTAAGGTTACAATATATATTCATTTTAGGAATAAAAAAAAAAACTTAAATTATCATGGAATACCGGAAAACCATACCCAGGTCATACATACAATTATCACTCTTTACCCATCATCAGTCATCCATCCCTCACCCATCTGCCCCTGGCACTGGCACTGGCACTGGTACTGGTTCAAGAGCAAGGGTCACTAATTCTCTTCAACTTTGAGGAAATAATAAGTAAAGTTTATTTATCTTTCTAATTTTTCGACATTTTAAAATTACTAAGGGACCTTGGGTATCCCCACTACCATCAACATCAACATTATTATCAGAATCTTCATCATCATCATCACCCATATTTCTATGGATATCAGTGTCATTAATTTCACAAGTCTCTCTATTGATCTTAGCATATCTGAAATTATACTTAATATTATTAGTATTCATTTTTTGGGAAGATGCATTATCATAGTCTAATGCACTGTACAAAATATATTTCTGTAAACCTACTACTGCCTGTTGATGTGTAGCAGCAGTTAGTGAATCAAACACAGTAAGTAATTTGAAGTGTAATTTAGTGGCATCTCTAGAATTGATCTCTTTGATATCATGATCACAAATTACAGTGTCCGTCAATTTTCTAACAAATTTATAAAATAATTCACTACTATACATGTTTGCTTTTTCAATAAAATTTACCATGTATAAGCTATTATTATCTATATACTTTTTATTGTTAAATTGAATATGTTTTCTTAACTTACCAATTTCATTAATAAGATATTTATAAATTAACTTTTGATCCTTCCGGTCTTGTTTTACCATTAAAAATGTCCATAAATTTGTTAACATTCTAATATATAATATTATGTATTTATATTCTAACGAAAAACCTTCATTTTTAGGTATTTGTTCAATGTATTTAGACAAATATTGTTTTAAAGTTTTCATGTCAAAGAAACGAGTATTAAATTTCAGTTTGAATCCTGGAAAGCCCAATCCAGCGATTTGATATATTTTTCTAACTATAAAGTTATTTTTATTGGATTCCGATTGAGGGAAAATATAAGTACCATTGTTTTGAATACCCCTTGGACGAGAAGAAGAATTGAGATTTCTATGAGAGGGGGCATTTATTCCACCCTTCTGGAGTAGACCATAAGAAGATTTATTTCCATTAGATGGACCAGGATCACTGATCTCGTCTACTTCATCTTCAATATTATCTTGTATGACATTTCTATGAATTTCATCATCTTCTGTTGGACTGTTTCTATCTTCTCTTACTTTGGCTCTTTTGAATCTCCTAATTAATCCATAATTAATTCCCCCTTTTTTTACTGATCCTAATCCCTCTCCTGTAAATATATTAAGTGAAATATAGTAATGAATTAACAATCTTAGTGGTATTTCTTGTTTTACTGTTAACAGTGGGAAACACTTTTTATTAAAATTTCCAGTTGAATATGTTTTTGAAATTCTTATTTGGAAATATTTTTCTTTTCCATTACGATTTTGGAAATTAAAAACAATTAATTGACTCCTAGTTGAACTGGACATTTATTTTATACTATTTATTTTTATATATTTTATAAAAAAAAATTATTTTTTAATAATTTTACATACACTTTCTAAATTTAATAAAGTCGAATCATCCAAATTAAAAAAAATTAAATCTTCTGTTTTTATTTGTTTTTTAAAATCATTGAAAAGGTTTTCTAATTTGTTATGTTTGTTATTATTGTTTTCTCCATTTTTTGGAGATTCTATTTCAATTTGTGGTTTAGGGGACGATTTATTATTTCCAGGTGAAGAAAACATTATATGTTTTTCAGTATATTTTCATTTCACACACACATATAAATATAGAGTATATATCCTGTTTTTTTTTTTAATACCTGTTTAATTTAATTTTGAGTTAATCTAGCAAGATTTCTATCATTTATTTCACAATTTTGTTCACAAAATCCCTCTATGATACTAATAGTTGGTTCATTAATTGGTAAATGGGATTGTGGAATATTTGCCAAACGATTGCTGTTTATTGGTAGCCATGATACCTGGTATACGTTTTCAAAAAAAAGATGAGCATCTGCCAATGAAATATTTTTAAGGGCCTTGGGGAAACTACGCAAAAGAACTGATAGACGATGTAGGGTAATGAACCCACTATATGGTTTCTCTACCAGATGGCACTCTTCCATTATTTGGGCTACAATTCCACGTTCTGGTGAATATAACTCAGTTGCCTCCATAATGTTAATTGGGAGTGTGAGAAAGTTAACAGTCTGGTTCATTGATACAAACCAGGGCGAATTGAGTTTATCATGACAGTTAGCATGAATAAAGAGTGCCATCATTCCTTCAGTCAGACGCTTTTTCTTTCGATCATCAGTCATGAGATGAAATTGGGGAAAAATTGAATATTGAAATGACGTAGGCACTTCAGAATCAAACCGCGCACGGAATGAAATGAAACGAAGTCGTTGCATCAAGGCTGAGTCATATTCGCTGAAAGTTGGGCAATTGTTGCCAAACAAAAAAATAGGTGTTGCTAAATTATATGTATCCCCATCCATATAGTTTTGACGAATCCACATTGGGGCATGACCGCTCAATTGCTTTAAAAACAGAGAATTAAGGGTTTTAGTCGTACTCAGTTCATCCATGTACCACATTCTAACCATTTTTCCACCTCTTCCTAAATCATGGGTCCGTTCTTGGAGACCCTTATGAGCTGTATGTACTGAGAGAATACCTGTCAAATCACCAAGAGTTAGAGTAAGAGTATTTAATAAAGCAGTTTTTCCTGAATTTGAATCTCCAATACCCAAAGTTATCTTCTTGTCATTTTGTCGATGGCATGCTTTTACTATTAGTGAAAAAAAATAAATCATAGTAGTTGCATCATAGCAAAAGATCTGTGCTAGTGTTAACAAAATATCAACTAATTGACAATTACAATTAGGTTTCACTGGTTCACCAACATCATCTTTTCGTATAAAGCGTCCATTTACCTTTAGATTTTCTTTTAAAATAGCATCTAGATGGTAAATACTTTCTTTGATTGGAATTTTACGATTTTTTATTCCATGACGGCATTCTTCAATGAGTCTATTAAGAAGATCTTGATATTTATTTTCTATATTAATATTTTCTGAAACTCGGTTTAGTGATTCGAAAGAAGTAACCATTTGTTTTAGCACATAATATTTGACAAGTTGAGCTAATCTATTCATACCATCATTCCAAAATCGATCTATAAAGTTTATATGATATTGTTCACGACTAAGTAAGAGAATTTTATGTTTCTCTTCAACTGTCAACTTCTTATAATATTTCTTTTTTTCGCTTTCGTAATGTAGAATATCTTTTAATATTGGATTACATTGCTGCATAAAAAAGGTACATTTTGGTATGTGATCTAATAGTTTCAATACTTCACTCCAATCATAAATAGTTGGTCTTGTATCAGAATTTGTATTATTTGATGATTTGTACAGGGGAAGTGGTAGGATATAAAAAATTTGGTTCATCTCACTACTGCTACTGCCGCTGATGATATAACATTGAGAAGAAGCAATAAAATATCGAGGTATATCCAAGATTTTCATGTTGGCATAAAAACTCTTTATAGAATTTAGAAGACTATTCTGAATAAGACTTCGTTTCTTGTAATTATTATTATTATTATTATTATTATTATTATTATTATTTGTAGAATCAGTAGTTTTTTTTTTGACTCTACCTTTGGCTGAAGGAGAAGGAAGGTTTGAGTTTGAATTCGATGAAGAAATTGATGAGGTTATTGATGGAGAAGGTGATAACGGAGGAGGAGGTGGTAATAAGTTGCTGTTGGATTGTAGTGGTGTTGGTGGTAAGGTAAGTGAAAGAAACATTTCATTTTCCAGTAATTGTGGTTGTTGTTGTTGTTGTAGTATGCTATCAATTAAAATAATTTGACGTGCAATGTAAGCTAGGTCTGGTGCTAGTAAAGAAGAATTTATGTGATTATTAGCTACAGACCACTTCTTAGTAGTATTATCCCAAACATTAATCTGGCGCGAATTCTTATCACATATAATAGGTTTATATATAGCTAAAAAATTGTTATATTCCGTTATACCAAAATTCTGTAGGAAAGAAAAAGCTATTATAATCCGAGGAATTTTAGTAGGACGTGAATTACTATTAGCTGATGGTACTACCCGATAAGTGTCACTGTCAAACTCTTCCACATTTATATTCATGACAAAATCCAATCTTTGAGAATCAATTTTTTCTACTAGATCAAAAGCTTCTTTCATTGATACCACATCACTAACAATTAGAAGATTTAGAAGACAAAATTATCCAATCTTCTAATTCTTCTTTTACTTGCTGGTGTTCCTGATATCGGTTAAGAAGATAGATGATTTCATAAAGTGGTCCAGTATCTAAGTGATTAAAATTTAAATCTCTAATTATTTTGGCTATAAAATAATTGTAGTCAGGAAATGTCATTCCCAGGGACTTTTGACGGATCTTTTTAACATATAACAATGCTAAAAGATACAAGACAGTGTGAAGATGTTGTTTACTCTGCAAACATAAACGGGTTATATGTTCAATGGTAAATGGCTGAATTCGTTTCAAGAAAGAATTGGTATCTCGACTGATATTGCTACTGGCAACTGTTCCGCGAATAGATGTTTGCCTTAAAGGTTGAACTGTAAACACTTTTTCAATACGATTTGCTGTCATTTGTATTTTATCGTAGTCAAAGTTTGCCTCAGCGTCATTGTCATTTGTAAGAAGAATCAGGTAATGCGGAATTTCGTTAATATGTATAAAACTATTTGGATATTTTTCAAGTATAATTAAGAGTTGGTTATTCTCTTCTTGTTGTTCCTCTTGAAAATGAAGAGATTTATATATAGAAAGTTTATATTCCTTACTAAGTGTAACAAAAAATAAACCCACTATAATTTTATTGATAATATTGTTAACATTGGAAAACATGAAAAAATCTTCTTCTGTTATATCTGGTATTTTTTCTTCATCTCTCTCCCTAGAATTATCATAATTTTCATATATAGTAACATAATTTTCGGCATCATCAATATTTTCTTTGTTTTGCATAAATGTTTGAACATTTTTCTGAAAAACATCCAGAGCATATGTATCATCATCCAATCCGATAATAGTTGGGAATCCTCTAATGGATGAAGGTTCATGATATTTACAGATATTAAATAAGTCAAAAACTTCACCCATACTTGATAAAATATATGAGGGTGGTGAGTTTGACATATCGTAAATATTATTTTTGTGGAAAACCGCATATGGTAAATAGGTGCAGTCCATTTCGTTTAAAGGTGTTTGCAGTTGAATTTTTTGAGAGCCAAAAATACTATAATTGGTAGTAATATCTACGAGGGTAGGTAAGAGTTCTTTACATGAATTGGACATTAGGGCAAAATCATAATAGGAAAGAGTTAGGTGGGGTATTTCAAGATGAAATCCTTGAGTAAACGTTTGTGATTTACCTAAAATATAAATTGGTAGCCAGTCTAGACCTAAATAATAAACAATATGAGAAACAAGTTCATATATGACATAATTTGTATTATAATAGATCTGTCCATTAACAATGGATGTTGTTAATTGTAAGGATGACCCTGATTGTTTAAGTGTTAGATATTCTAGGTACTCAGCTGTCGATAAACGAAATGATTCAAGAGTACACATTTTTTTTAAATCAACATCCAAGATAAAATGTATATAATCTAAACTAGGTAGACGTATGACATGGGAACCACTTATAGTGTTTGTCTCCCAAAATCTACGATATAAATGATGAACTGTTCCATTTGTTAATAAAATCAAATCAATTTCTCTTTTCCCACACATATCTGTTAGTGATCCAAAACCATATAAACTCGTCTTATTTTTTCTTGATGAAGTACAACTTATAGTTTGAAGATCACGAGTTATTTTATTAAAAGTCCCAGCATTGGGATTGATATGTGAGTCTTGATAAGTTCGTTTTAACGGATCATAATTTTGAATAAGTGGATAAGTATAATATCGATCATTCATTTTAAAGAGCAACATAGTGAAATTGTAGTATACTTATAGATGGGAAAATCTTTTTTTTTTTTTTAATTTAAAATAATATACATCTGTCTTTAGCTAATAGGGAAGCTTTTGTGAGACGTTGGTCGAAAGGAATTTTGGTATTGACATTGCTCACCGATATAGTGTCCATTATCCATACAAGCACATATGGTGGTTATTAAATTAGTTTCCCCAACATAATTAATAGGAAATCCTCCATTTAAACATTTATGATCAGTGTCATAATTACAAACACTATTAATGCAAGTAACTCCTAAAGAAGAAGAGCAAAATGTTTGACAGTCTTCATTTTTCTGGCATGCTATATTGTTAATAGTACAATCCATCTTTCTTGTAATCTTTTCATATGGAGGGTGTGACATTAATATTAAATTAGAGTCTATCTTTGGATTATTACTCATATTTTTCTTATAAATGTAATTTAATATTATTGAATAAAGAATTAAACATATAAATATAATATAAAGTTTCATTATTTTTTTCTGACCACAGATAACAGATAAAAATACATTTGCCAATTGAACAAGACACTTTCAATTACTAATTTGAGTATGTTAAGAGGTGGGCGTTGTTTTTTTGTATTTAGTTTTCGATCATGGATAATAGCCCATTCTAAATTCCCAATGATAGATGTTGGAAATGGCATTAATGTTGACAATATATAATTGACTAAAAGACGTGTCAAACGACCATTTCCATCTGAAAAAGGATGGAGAGTAAGCATTTCTAGGATAAACCATGAAATTAATTTAAAAATCCATTCAAATTCTTCCTCTGGCCCTAAAAATGTGAATATTTTTTGGGTCAATGTAGAATTGTAATTGTCCAAAATAGCCAAAATACGATTTTCTCCATCCTGAATTGAATGGATATGTGGATATACATACAAACCCTTGACACTTGTGTTATTACTAATCTTTGTACAGCGTATATTGGTACTTACATAACCACATTTTTCGGGTGATAACAATCCTCTCATTAATATTTTGTGTAAATTTAAAACACAAGTTTCAAGATCAATTAAACCTAATAAAGTGTACATATCCTTATCTCCTACTATCTCTTCCTTAATCTTTTTATGACCTCTAATGAAATTTAAATATTCTATTGCTCTTAGTAAGTTTCTAACCTCTCTAACTTTCCAATTAGTGATTAGAGTTTTCTTCTGGTTGTGTGGCCAAATCCCAATATTTTCATGTTTCATTAAATTAGTTAAAAAACCATATTCCATGTTTTTTACAACCAACCCTTGAACTTTTTTATTATTATCTAGACCTAAATATATTTGTTTAAATTTATTAATTTCAGATACTTTATTTTTTAAGTTTAGGCTTAATTCATATGAAAAAAACATCGTTTATATATTTAAAAAAAAAGTTAAACAAGCATAATATACTATTATTTTATCTTTATGTTAAACGAATAAAATAAAAAGTGACACTTTTTTCTTTGTTTTAGGGTTCGGATTTACTCTGTGAGCACACTGCACAACCTAAAAACTACAAGATGTCTCAATGCCAGTTGTATACACATGCATGATTCTCCAGCCTGTGGGATTCTTCTGCTTTATTGTTTTCAATGGCTCCAATTAAGAACAACGTGAATCGTCGAGATCCACTCCCCAGTGTGCCACCAACCACCTTTACATCAGAAGAACAACTCTATGATGGTCTCCCTAAATATTTTATATTAAAGGGGACTCATCTGTACTCTAGTATAAGAACACTGACTTATGTTCAAGAATACCATAAGAGAATAAAAAAAATTATCTCCCTATCCTATCCAGAATTGGAAGATAAACAAAAATATAAAATATGGATAATTAATGATCAGTTGGAAAAATTATCCACATTTTCTTACGTGGATAATAACAATGGTTGGTACATTTGCATAAAATGTAATGGCATATTTATATCATTCCAGAAAATAATAGATCATGAGTGTAAGAGAGCACCATTTATAGTATATACAACTACATTAGATAAAATTAATGAAATATTATATATAATAAAGGCAATGAAAAAAAAGGATAAGCATGATGATGATGATGATGATGATATCGATGATGATGATAAATCTTTTGAAGAGTCAGCCTTTTTATTTAAAACCAAGTATGAAAATTTAAAGACTCAAATATCAAGAAATAAACAAACTTTCATACATGAAGGGTTTAGATTGAAGAATGAAATCATTCCAATTATGGAATGTAACTGCTGTGAAGTAAAATTCCCACTTCAAAAGTATAGAAATAATATACTGAAGATAATCGACTTACATAAGAATGAAGTGAAACCCAAATGTTCTGCAAAGAATATGAATTTGACAGAATCTTTTAAAATAATACTGGAAAGTTTACATTACATAATTAAGAACCAATTTCAGTATAAGAATTGTGATATAGATAAGAATAGATTATCTAGAATTATCCTACAAAAAATAATTTCATCTGGTTTTATACATCAAGATAAATGGGAAGTTTTAGAAGACTACTTTTTAGGTATACAAATCAGGAATTTATTCAAAAACGAAGGAAATGGAAATATTCTTCCCTCTGTCACTAAAACTACAACTAACATTACTGAATCAGCAACTACATCATTATTATTACATGATGATAAGGATAATGAAGATGATAGAAAAAGAAGAAACAGCAGAAGTAGAAGTGGCAACAGAAAAGACATCAGCATCATAAGAGGCAGCAGCAGCAGCAGAAGAATCAGCATCAGAAGAGACAGCAGCAGCATAAGAATAGGCAGCAGCAGCATAAGAAGCAGCAGCAGCAGCAGCAGCAGTAGAGGCAGCAGTAACAGTAACAGTAGTAGTGATGGTGGTGGCAGTGGTAGTAGTAGTAGTAGTAGTAGTAGTAGTAGTAGTAGTGGTGGTGGTGGTGGTGGCAGTGGTAGTAGTAGTAGTAATAGTAATAATAATGATGATGATGATGGTGATAGTGATAACAGTAAAGAAGATAATAATGAGCATGATACAGGCAATAAGGAAGAATTAGGGTCATTGACAAACAAAGATTTAGATAAATCTGCTACTTCTACTACTACTACTACTACTACTACTACCACTACTACTACTACCACCACCACTAGTGCCACCACCACTACTAGTGCCACCACCACCACCACCACTACCCTGACCACCATCGTTGCCACTGCTGTTGCTGTTGCTGCTCCTGCTGCTTTGGAATCTGATGATGAAGAATCAGTTTTGGAAAATAAGGTGAAGAAAAATATAACAACATTTAAAAGAATTGCAAACAAAACTCAGGAAAATGGAGTTCATCATGTTCAACAACAACAACAGCAACAACAAAAGCAACAACAACAACAACAACAGCAACAACAACAACAACAGCAACAACAACAACAACAACAGCAACAACAACAGCAACAACAACAACAACAGCAACAACAACAACAGCAACAACATAGAGAAGAAGATTTTTTGGATCAAATTCCTGATTTCATTGATGCCCTCTTTCCCTCAGAAACTAACACCACAAGAGGAGGAGAAAAAAATAACAACATTTATTTGCCATCTACTTCAAGCTCAAATTATCAACTAATATCAGAAACCACCAATTTACAAGCAGCCAATTTGAAGTGTAATTATCATCAACCTAACATACAAATTGAAGAAGAAAAAGAAACAGATCTGACTTATATAATTGATAAATATTGTAGTAAAGCAGGTGAATCAATTAATAATGATTATCAACAACTAATGGTGTCGTTTCCTGAAAATACAATATTAAGTTCAGGTTTGAATGAAGATGCATATGTTAATCAACAACAACAACAACAACAAGATCAACAGTTTTCAAATACCTATTACAATGCACCTCCAAATTTATATCATGAACATTCATTGACATTCCTTAATCCAACAGTGTCACCATCAACCTCAGGAGCAGGAAATACATTACCCACTTTGGGTTTATCTCTAAATACAATTTCAAGTTCAGATTGGAATGAAGATGTATATGTTAATCAACCACAACAACAACCACAACAACAACAATTATTAGTATATAAAGATCAACAGCTTTCAAATACAAATACAAGCTACAATGTACCTCAGATACATGCTGATGGAAATTTAAAGCATGTACATTCATTGCCACCAATAGTGTCACCATCTATCTCAGGAGCAGGATCCACATCTGGAAATTCATCATCCACTTTGGGTTTATTATCTCTTTCAAACCAAGATGAGAAAATAACAAGGGAAGTGAGTTTATTATCTCTTTCAATCCAAGATGAGAAAATAACAAGGAAGCGGAAAAAGGAAGAAAGGAAAGAGAAAAAGAGGGAAGAAAAGAAAAAAAAGAAGGAAGAAAAGAAGAAGAAGAAGGAAGAGAAAAAGAAAAAGGAGGAAGAACTTTCTGCAAAGCGAATAAAATATTTGGTTATACAAACTATAAAACAATCATTCCCAATATTATCTGAAGAACCTCAAACCCCATTGACTTTGCCCTCATCATCATCATCATCATCATCATCATCATCATCATCATCATTATCATCATCATCATCATCATCATCATCATCATCATCCAAAAAAAGAAAAAAAAAGAAAAATAGTTGTTAACATTTAGTTGGTTTTGATTGTTAAGGTTTTAAAATTTTCTTCATTGTCAGTAATAAATAAAAGAAAAATTTGAATTAGTTAAACCATGTACTGTATATATTTTTTAGTACAAATTAACAAATTTATAGATCTACTAAAGAATTGGAATCTGCTATGAAATATTTTTACCATATGCAGCAAAAATAGAGCTGTATAGTCCTTCGAATGTAGAAGCTGGGTGTAGTGGAGTTTCGAGAATATAATAAGTTTTTTTGTTACAAAAGAATAAAATGAAACCTTTTTTCGAGGAACATTTTACTTTCATCCTAGACTGAGAGAGTGTGCTAGCCAAAGCTCCTCCGTTTAAAGCTATTTATTATACATTATGGATGTTTTAATAATTGAACTAGTTGAAGCTCTGAGGACAGAATTAAATTACCTACGGGACGAAGTACAGCAGTTGAAAGAGCATCAGGCGAAAAGAAATGAGGAGACCAGCTATAAAAAAAACACTTGGAAAGTTGTTAAGGATAGAGGTCTTAAGAAAACTTTGGTAATAAATTATCTATCAGCTCACCCACAAGATGAAATTCATTCAGATTACAGTGCTTAAAGTAACAGTTACCTAATTTTTAATTAAAGCTCTTCTAACGTTTGATATATATTGATGAAAATATCCTTGAAAAAACAACTATTCTAATAAAATTAATCATCACAAACACTTTATGACCTCTTGTTCTTTTAAGCTTTGTATAACAGCAATTATAAAAACTTAGCCCAGACTTGTCACTGGCTGTGCTTGTTCTGCCTGACTTGTCATTGGGTGTGCTTGTTCTGCCTGACTGACTTGTCACTGGCTGTGCTTGTTCTGCCTGACTGACTTGTCACTGGCTGTGCTTGTTCTGCCTGACTTGTCATTGGGTGTGCTTGTTCTGCCTGACTGACTTGTCACTGGCTGCGCTTGTTCTACCTGACTTACTTGTCACTGGCTGTACTTGTTCTGCCTGACTGACTTGTCACTGGCTGTGCTTGTTCTTCCTGACTTACTTGTCACTGGCTGTACTTGTTCTGCCTGACTGTGACTTGTCACTGGCTTTATTTACTTAAATCATTATTACCATTGAGATGTTGAGGGTAATTTATTTATTTATTTATTTATGCATATACAAGAATGTACATAAGGAATGTGAGGATACAATTATGGTAATTACAGTCTTGTAAAGCCACTAGCACGCGCAGCGTTTCGGGCAGGTCCTTAATCTAAGAAAATTTTAAGGAGGTAAATACTTGCAAAATTTATAGACAAAAAATGATAACAGATTACATGGAATGAAAAAAAAAAAAAAGATGAGAGAAAATTATAGGTACAGTATATTAAAGCACATAGGTAGCTATGATTGATTGCAATGACAGCTTAAAATGGTAGTTGACAACAAATTGGTAGGCACAATACAGCAGAAACAATATAAGATTGATTGCAATGACAGCTTGAATGGTAGTTATTGAATGGTAGTAATTATAACTGTATATAATTAAAGTCAGAATCATCCTTTATTAACTTATTTACCTTAAATTAAACCTCACATTAGTACAAGCCAGGAATTTTTTGGGGGTGCCTAATTTAAAAAATCAAAACTATTAATAATGTCATCAATTCTCAATATATATTTCTACACAATAATAACTCCAATAATCATATGTCTATTCTCATATAAAAATGAACAGTAGACCTAATAAAAATGGGCACACTAGATGTTTGTACATGAATGTATTTTTCATTTAAAACACTTTTAATAACCATAGGAAAGTTGGAACCAAACATTATCACTAGTCGTCCTTTGAAATTTTTAAGTATACTAACGATAGTCATATAAAAATTCCCAATTGGTTCATTGATTATAAGTATATTGGCATTTGAATATTCTTTATTAATACAAGTTTCTTTAACTATATGCCTAATATACCCGTTTGGTAACCATTTAACTGCAGTTATATACTCTAATCTTTCTGTGTTTTCTGTTGGAATAATGCTCACACCTCGATTCAGCAAAAAACTCTCAACCCATCCACCACGAGCATAAATAGACACCACAGTGTCCTTTGGGTTTATAAAACTCATTATTTCATCAAGTTCCTTCTTGGTAAGTATATGCTTTCCAAAAATAAAAATGTGCTCTTGCCAATAACAATCGTTAGCATAATTACAAATATTTTGAAGATGTTCTAATCTTATTTTTGATGCACAATTTAAGACAGTAGATTTCGGCTGGAAATAAGCAATCTCACCTTGCCAAGATAATCGTTCATCTTCAGAAAAGAAAGATGAACGTGGATAACCATCTATTGGTAGTTCAGGGTGGAATTGAGGTGAAAATTTATTATTTATATGATGTCCCCAGAATGGAACATGTGCAACTGAAAGATCTTGCAACAGAATGTGATCTAAATCAACTTCAATATTTACTAACTTAGGTAGAGAGGATTTCTTTTTCTTTGGGTGTATCATTAACATTATTAAATGTAAAAATGCACCATGAAATAAATCTGTTTGGTTGCCTTCAGGAAATTCTTTGATTATTATGATATATGTACTGTAAAATAGAATAATTAAATAAAATAAAGTTAATATAACCTGATAACAGTTCATATAAAAAAAAGGAGTAACATTAATCCCACACTTAAAACCATATAATAACCATGTACTCCATAGATTAATTTCCACATAAAATAAGTAATCATTAAACATGCTACTAGAAATAAGACATTTGTGTCATCTATAGTACATATACCAATTCCTAAGCAGAAATATATAACCATATATTGAACTTGCTTCCTGCAAACTTCTCTGTTTCTTTCACATATTAGGCAAAAAAGAAGTGCAACAAAATTCACTTCTCTAAGCCCTGGATAATACCAAAAAAGACCACAAAGAACTGTCCACAGGTTAAATATGTGTGTACTATAAACATAATCTAAATACAGTTGAATTTCATATGAAAGTGGTTGCCAAATGAAATCTTCTAACAGCAACATCATGATGATAATGATGATGATGATGGAAGCCAATCAATAAGTCTATTCTTACTTAAACATCCTGTAGACAAAAGAAAAAAATATGATTTAGATTATTTCCACACCATACAACACATACATACATAAATCAGCGATGTTTCTTATATTTATAGACTTCCCCATCTTTATATATATGAAGATCAATAGTTCGAAGAATATCCCCTAAACATTCTAAATTGTTTTCAGATTTTGTTTTAGGAAGGCAGTTTAATCTTTTAAGATTTTGTTTGGGGAGAGAACAGAGATGAATAGTCTCTAACTAATTTACACATTTAAATTTTTTCATAAGTAAATTATACAAATTATATATAACAATTCTTGTTACTTCATTGACATATTTTACAGTAGGTGATCGATTATATACATTACTTAAATTATCTTTTAGGTCATATATATCGGTATGGGACAGAAGAATGGGTTTAATACATCTTTCATTCAATATAGGTTTTCTAATTAGAGAATAAGGTATTTTTCCTTGTATAATCCAAATAGATTCCATAAGAGCCCATCCTTGATATCGTAACGTATTTTCTAAGAGAATAATGTATAATTTGATAATATGAATTCTTTTTAGGAGTTTGTATAAATAATAACTGAATTGTCTTCGAATAAAATCAAGAATAAATTCACATCGGTAATGATCCCATTTTCCATTTATTATTAAAAACCCAATATTTTGACATATATCTATATATGTGTCAAACATAACTGATATAATATTATTAAATTCACTATCTAACATATCAAACATTGGCAAATAAATATGCTTTATATTATAATTATAAAGATTAATTGAATAATTTAATATATCAATAAAATATTTACCAACTAAAATTTTAACTTGTGAATCAGTAATAACATCTCCCATTATTTTTTTATTTAATAAAAAATCAAATGGTATGGTAAATAAATTTGTTTTTGGTATACGACTACACTCAGGAACAGTACTTACTGTGATTACAGGAACAGATGAACTGGTCTATAAACCCTCATAATTTGCCTGTTTATATACCTTCCATCCCAGGTATACAATAATTACTATCTCTATTATAATCTCATTTGTGTTATTATTATCTTTCCATAAAATATAGTGAGACTAAGACGTGGAGGTAGGGGAAGGGGGATGGGGGTGCATCCAAGAATCTCTCTATCAAGTCGATAATATGGCCAGATTCTCTACGTCCTTATTTTTGCAAGCGTCCATGAACACATCATCTTCTTCATCAGTGAAGTGTCGCTACTGCCATCCTTGACCCCGACTCAAAACTTAATTTAACCCTGGTTTTCTATGATAATGTATAAATACTATAAACCTCATTGAGATGGTAACTAAAATACAAAGTTAGTTGGTATAGTTTGACAACCTGTTGTAACATATCTATATTTATAATATAATAATTAATATATGGTCAGTTTAAATGTACATTTTTTTATATAAAATAGGATGAAATAAAATATTAATATACAGTTATTCCTCATCATTGATATTTGCACATTGAGCACATATTAAATCAAAACTATTAAAACGTGTAAATCTTACCGCTACCATATCACACCAATTGATTTTTTGTTTTAGAGCAAAATATTCATCCTTTAGAGATTTAGAACAATGAAGACAGTAGTGGCGTTCACTTATATTAATTTCATTAAATGTCGCCAATTGTTGTCCAAGAATTGTATTAATATCTTTTTCAAATGAATTATTCAATTCAATTTCCAATACATCAAATTTTAAATTGTTAGTGATTGTTGCAATCATATGATGTTCACAAATTACATCTTTTCCTTTAAATAATCGAACTAATGAAAATGTTGGCATAGTTTGAAATGTTATTAACATATCTGTATAAATGATATAATAATTATAACTTGGATGATATTCACCATTAAAGGTGCATTTTGTTTTTAACCAAAATATAAAATCTGGTGTTCTATGATAAGATAATGCATAAGCACTATAAATCTCACTGTAAGTTAACGGAGGTGGTAACCAACAATTGCATTCACCATCATATTCATGTCGGTCATATAAATTATATATAGAGAGAACATCATCTAGAAATCTTTGAAAACTCCCATCTATTGTAATAACACAAAATTTTTCCATATAAGAATTACAATAATGGTCATAACAGTACATATATATACTTGAAATAGATGAACAAATAACTAAAACATTGTCTTCACAACTCCTTTCTTGCACCTGACACATTTCAGTACTTACAGGAATTATAAAGTTACGTAGTCCCAAAATACAATACATAATCCAACATAAATCCTGATTCCTCTTACTTACCATTAGTAGATATACATTAATATTTAAATTATAACAGGGTTTATTTTGTTCAGATAAATTGTTTCTAAATTTGATTACTGAAATTTCTTTCAATTTTTTTCTCCAGTCTTCCTCCCTATTAATATCAGAAGAATCTGGCATAAGCACCAATACATCAAAAGAAAAAGAAAAAGAATTAAACATAGAAAATGAACAAATAGCATTTTGCGGTAACTGTTGTACAAGTGGTGATTGTGGCTGCGATTCGATAATTAAAAATTGCAAAGATGAATGCCGCTTTACTATCTTCAAAACTATACTGACTATATCCACTCCAGGAACATAATCGACACGTGTAATTTCACCTTTACTTGGAACATGATTGATTAGAAGGGCCTGTTCACAATAATATGTTTGTTCTGACGATTGAAGAATTATATTTTCTGTCAGATAGAGTGCAGAATGTACCTTATAATGATTAATATTAGATTGCTGTAAGTTTTGAAAAGAAAAAAGAAAAATAACTGTATATCCATAAAAAATATCCAGAACAGTTGATGTGGGATACATTCGAAGACAAATATTTAACAATTGTAAAATTTCATCTGTATCCCGAGAGAACATTGTCATAGCTGTCACTAAAGACCACACTTTGTTTTTGTTTATCATACCTTTTAAAGGATGATTAACACTCGTCATTGTTTTTAATGTTGATGTAAACATAGGATGATCATTCAATAACTCAAATAGTTCAGAGTCTTTTTTTTCTTGACCCATTTTCGACCAGTTATTCATTTTAGTCTCGATCATCTTTAGAAGGCCTCTCATACAGTATCTTCCATCGGTTATGTTGTATTTGATGTAACATAATTGTTCCACAATATAGGATGCATTGTAAAGAGACAAATTACCATCTTCATTGCTATGTAGAAGTGGACTAGGGAAAAGAGTATATGAATCCCATATTAATCGATGATAAAGAGTGTGGAATGGCATGTATGACGAGTCAAGAATAACATGGCTCCAAATTTTACAAACTCTGGAACAAATAATTAAAAGATGACGATATGGAACAAGTGCAAATATGTTTTCTAATAACACCTGTGGTAGGGACGACATTTTGGGGATTAGAGTTTGCATCAACACCTGTTGTATTACAGTGTTCAGTAAGCAAAACAGTAAGTAATTTAAGTATGGTAGTAGTAGTAGTAGTAGTTTTTTTTTTTTTTTTTTAATCAGGGACTCAAATCTCTTTTTTTTCAACTATCCATCAGGGTGTTTGTGACTGCTGTCACATCTGCACACGTTCAATGTTGAATATACTATCCAATATCATTGGATACTAACCAGAAAACTAATCAATATCGACATAGTATAGAGTATATAGTATAGTGCTGGATACTGGAAAACAATCCAACATTGAATGACTCATTCAACATTGAATTACTCATTCAATATTGAATGGTATTCCAATATTTAATATAATATCCAATATCACTTAATACTGGAAAACTACTCAACAGGATAAAAACAATAACATATTTGACTTTGGTTGCATAATTACTTTATTTTTTAAAAATATCTGAATTAAAAATCATATAATTAAAAAAAGAGAAAATTAAGAATGAATAATCTACTGTCAACAATTATTATGTTAATAATATTAATTATTTTCCTAACAGTTATAGTAGTCATTAATTCACGGAAAAAATCTAAAAATACTAAAAAATTATATAAAAAGGAAAACAATTACAATTCCATCAGCCATGACACAACACCAAAGTCCATTGAGCTAATAAAATATGTAGGAGGAGGAGTGGGAGGGGAATTACACAACGTAGGAGTAGTGGGAGGGGAATTATATAACGCAGGAGGAGTAGAGTTACATGATGCAGGGGAAGGAGGAGCAGAAGAATTACAAGACGATGGAGAAGGAGGAGGAGGAGGAGGAGGAAGAGGAAGAGAATTACAAGACACTGGAGAAGGAGGAGTAGGAGGAGAATTACATGATGCCGGAGAAGGAGGAGGAGGAGGAGGAGGAAGAGGAAGAGAATTACAAGACACTGGAGAAGGAGGAGTAGGAGGAGAATTACATGATGCCGGAGAAGGAAGAGGAGGAGGAGGAGGAGGAGGAGAATTACATGATGCCGGAGAAGGAAGAGGAGGAGGAGGAGGAGGAGAATTACATGATGCCGGAGAAGGAAGAGGAGGAGGAGGAGGAGGAGGAGAATTACATGATGCCGGAGAAGGAAGAGGAGGAGGAGGAGGAGGAGGAGTAGGAGAATTACAAGATGTCGGAGAAGGAGGAGGAGGAGAAGAAGGCGGAGTAGAATTACAAACAAGTGAAAATGAGTCCTCTGGCGTTCCTCACGTCATCAGTCAAATGGAATCCGTCGAACAACCTCATGAATTACTTCAAGAATTATTACAATCCTCCACAGATTCGTCTAAACTTCGAAAATCCCAATTGAAATCCAAACTTATAGAATCATTATTCTCGCCATTTATCGAAGACATAAAAACTTATAAAGGTCTCTTTATTGTTCCCAAACCACCAATTTCGTATAATCCTAAAACTATTACTGAAACTGATAAGACACTAATTCAACCCTTTAATAAATTCCTTAGTTATTATGATGAAATCCACAACTTTACCAATGGTTATTCTGCATATTACATAAATAAACTATATACAAATTCTAATATTGATAGGGGATATTATACAAAAAATCCAATTATATTAATATTTCCATGGAATTTCCATAATTTCACACCTGATATTTATACAGATCGACGTGAAATAAAAGACGTCAAATTAAAGAACAATTTAGATGCATCACGTAAAAAATGTCGAAAGGAAGGAAAACGATTTTACATGAACAAATTGTTGATATCATGTACCCATGCTGCAAGTCAAGATATATTTAATTGTGGATTTTATTCGGACAGTTTCCCAATGAAAGAAAATTCACTACCCCCATTCGTGGTTATGAAACTTGAACTCGAAGACGGTCATAATGAGGTGGAATGTAAAATGTTAGCTAAGAATATTAATTCCTCAGACACATTTGCTAGCATTAAATTTAACATTTATGTGGAAGTTGAGAAAGAAGAACAAACAAAAGAATCACATGGAGGAGGAGAATTACAAAATGCAGGAGAAGGAGTAGGAAAGGTAAAAACTTCACAAACAGTAGAAGGAGGAGGAGGAGGAGGAGACCCACAAACAGTTGGAGGAGGAGAAGGAGGAGGAGGAGGAGGAGGAGACCCACAAACAGTTGGAGGAGGAGGAGGAGGAGACCCACAAACAGTTGGAGGAGGAGGAGGAGGAGGAGGAGGAGACCCACAAACAGTTGGAGGAGGAGAAGGAGGAGGGGGAGAAGGAGGAGGAGGAGGAGGAGGAGGCGGAGACCCACAAACAGTTGGAGGAGGAGAAGGAGGAGGAGGAGGAGGAGACCCACAAACAGTTGGAGGAGAAGGAGGAGGAGGAGGAGGAGGAGGAGACCCACAAACAGTTGGAGGAGGAGAAGGAGGAGGAGGAGGAGACCCACAAACAGTTGGAGGAGGAGAAGGAGGAGGAGGAGGAGACCCACAAACAGTTGGAGGAGGAGAAGGAGGAGGAGGAGGAGGAGACCCACAAACAGTTGGAGGAGGAGAAGGAGGAGGAGGAGGAGGAGACCCACAAACAGTTGGAGGAGGAGGAGGAGGAGGAGGAGGAGACCCACAAACAGTTGGAGGAGAAGGAGGAGGAGGAGGAGGAGGAGGAGACCCACAAACAGTTGGAGGAGGAGAAGGAGGAGGAGGAGGAGACCCAGAAACAGTTGGAGGAGAAGGAGGAGGAGGAGGAGGAGGAGGAGACCCACAAACAGTTGGAGGAGGAGAAGGAGGAGGAGGAGGAGGAGGAGGAGGAGACCCACAAACAGTTGGAGGAGGAGAAGGAGGAGGAGGAGGAGGAGACCCACAAACAGTTGGAGGAGGAGGAGGATCACATAGAACCCCCCACCGAAAAAAGATAAAAAAAAATGGATTCAGTTTAGTGGAAGAAAACGTATTTATCTTGACCCAGACGCTGGTCTTATAGAGTCATTTTAATTTTATTTACTCTGATATATAAAAGGCCCGGAGATTTTATATACTCGGGTATATAAAACGTCAAAAAAGTATATAAAACTATCAATTGAATATAAAATTAAAGGTTCCCACCAGGCTTCTGTGCTGGCTAGGGTTCAAGTCTCCTGGTGGGAAAGTGTTCTCAATAACTTCACTCTCGTGTTTAGGAGAGTTGTGAATCAAGCATAGACATAGTGTTCTCCCATATTAACAGGGACTTGATGAAAAACGTAAAAATGATAGTCATCCTTAAGAATTATTTGACTCTAAAATTCAGGGATGGTCAACTTCTTGGGCTGCTCCCAAGAGAACTGTTGCCGTCCAAAATGTCCATAACACGACGTATCACTGTAAATTGGTCTCTTTAAGCCCAGCTCCTTGACAATATGTCCTAGTCGTAGATCAAAGTTGTGGTTAACAATCTTCAGAAGCTGTTTTGATGTGTACTGTGAGGTACCATAGTGGAAGATGCTGATGCTTATGGGGTGCACAACACTAATGGCGTAAGATACCTGAACCAAACAGCGTCTACATAATTTGTTTTTCACCAGTGACTTGGCAACCCATCGGGCGGCATAGGCCGCTGAGCGGTCAATCTTTGTGTAATCTTTGCCAGAGAATGCTCCCCCGCCGTGAGCGCCCCACCCACCGTAAGTGTCAACGATGATTTTCCTACCAGTTAGCCCAACGTTACCTTGAGGTCCACCCATGATTAATTCTCCGCAAGGGTTGATGTGGTATTTCGTTTGAGTATCTATATATTTTTCAGGAATAATGACCTTGATGACCTTCTCTATAACCTCGTCACGCAAAGCTTCGACAGTAATTTCGTTCCGAGTGCTGTACAGAAGCGACAACAGTGTTCACTCTTTTGGGAATAACAGCTCCTTGATCGAAGGCATACTGGCATGTGACTTGAGTCTTACAGTCAGGTCGCGCCCACCAGAACGTCCCATCTCTTCGCAGCTCTGCAATCTTCTGATTGAGACGGTGTGCCAGCATAATAGTTAAGGGCATGCACTCGTCGGTCTCATCAGTGGCATAACCAAACATCAGTCCCTGGTCCCCTGAACCAGTGTTGTCATCACTGCGCCCGATGTGTACACCATTAGCAATCTCCGCACACTTTTGCTCCAGGGCCAGAAGAATATTACAGGTCTTGTAGTCAAAGCCCTTTCGTGAATCATCAAAACCAATTTTCTTAACAATATCACGCACAATTTGTTGATAATTAACTTGGGCCTTGGACGTAATCTCCCCACAGATCAGGATCATACCAGTTTTGGTACATGTTTCACAAGCAACTTTGGCGTCAGGGTCCTGGCTAAGATGGGCATCAAGCACTGCGTCGCTGATCTGATCGCAAATTTTGTCGGGGTGGCCTTCGCCTACGCTCTCACTGGTGAAGAGGAACGTCTCATGATCTCCATCCATGCTCTCAGCACACTATCCTGGGGAACGAAAATGTTACTTCTAAGTACTCTTGAATTTGGGACCAGGTTTCCTTGGCTAGATTTTAACTAAATAAAAATCCGTTATGTAAAGGAATATTATTAAAAACATTGACCTAATTGTGTGAAGAGAGAAAGAGAGAGAGAGAACGCAAACCTGGTCACGTGGAGAGAGAGCAACTGAGCAACTGTAAAGCAAGTGTGCAGCTGCTCTGTCTTATAACAAAACTGTGAGTCAAAAAAGAATATGGATCATTTATTTTATTTTGAAATGATTATAAACCATTAAAAAAAAACATTATTACTCATTCTAATTGGAAGAGTGAATGTATAATTTGGTAACCTGTAATCCTTAACTCTTTATGAACATAATAATTCCATCTGGTGAAAGGGATAATAATAATATTGAGTTAATAATTATAGAAGTATTTATTAGTCATATATAAAAATGTAATAGAAGGAACAATAAGATTTGAAATTCAATTCATATATTTCCAACCAGTCTCCAAGGTAAACAGCCTCTGTCAAATGGTAGATAAGATACATTATAAATCATCTTTATTATATGTTGTTAACAAAAAGCTGCTGTACGTGTGGACATTTGTATCCAAGATGTTTTTTCTCTATTATTAATTCTCTCCCGCAACCACCACATTCTCTTTTTTGGGGGGTTTCATAATGATTGAGATGACGATGATGTTCCCTAATAATACTTCTAATTTCTAGAAGAGTCTTGGGTATGAAGTATTCAATATGGTCTCCCTCAGCGCCTTCAGCTGCCAACACATCTGCGCGTTCATTTCCATAGATTCCAACATGGGAGGGAATCCACAGGAACTTGACAACTCTTCCCTGGTTGGTTAGTACCTTCACAACTCTCTTAATTTCAGCGACTATTGAAAGATTCTCGTCCCGATCTTTATTTAGGCTTTGCAGTGCTGCTCTCGAATCGGTGCAAATCACTGCACCAGTAGTATTCTGTTCAATAATATACCTTAACGCCATAGCAATGGCAGTTAGCTCTGCTTGTGTTGAAGAGGTATAGTTCTCAATGCGCGCTTTTTCCTCATTTTTTGGTGGAAAAAATACATCATCCTTCTTAATTACCGTGTATGCTGCACCCGCCCGGCCATTAATAGGATTAGATGACCCATCAGTGAAGATTTGATCTAGTTCATCTCCAGCTTCATTATAAATTTCCTTAAGATACTTGTGGCTTATTTCTTTGGGTACCATGTTGGTTTTTTTCTTTACCATATCATTGATGATAATCCTGCACGAGTCATTCAGGGGATCCACCCAGGGAGGTAATCTTTCTACAGGCATGAGCTCACGAGCTTGTTGAAGTAGGTGAAGATCTTCAAGGTAGCCGACTGCTCTGTGATGCCATTTTTTGCTTCTCTTGTTTCCCCCTGAAAGTAGCACAGAGCTCAATTTTTTTTTAGCCATGTCATTATAATGGGGATCTCTGGCAATCCTAATTGCAAGCTTAGCATTCAGTTCCACAATTCTTTCTTTAATACTGGGAAGGGATAATAACTCTTTTTGTAGATTGGACATTTCAGCAGTTTTTTTCTTTGGAACTCCAAGAATGATTGAAATGGCTTCATCCTGTATGCTTTCTAGCCTATTCATATCACTTTGTGAATAAGTACATAAAACAGGTGCTGCGTTGTCAATGACGGAGCGTACATAGTTTGTGTACATCATTTTAAGTACAGCAATAGAGGCTCCATGGCCATCATTCCAAGTCATAGCTTTCAGTTTCAGTTCCCTGAGTCGACTTTTGCATGTTCCTATGATTTGATTGAGCTCCTCTTTCTTTCCCTTGTTTGAGCCGACGGTGACGCCAAGATACCGATAGTGGTCAACCCATTCGAGTGTTACACCATTAATTTGCAGTTCTTCATTTTCTCTCCGCTTGCGATGGGAGTATGCTTTTGTCTTGTTTGTGGAGAGAGTGAAACCGAGCTCAATACATTTCCTTCCAAGGAGTTCAATGGCCTGTTTTATTTTATCAAAGGTGGGAGCTTGTATTAGGACATCATCTGCATATCCCACTAGTTGTGTTCCTTCAGGAAAATCAATATTGGCAATTGCATTCATAAGTACATTGAATAGTGTAGGGCTTAAGACTCCTCCTTGGGGGGTCCCGAGTTCCATATTCATTGTTCTTGAGATTGCTCCATTGAAGTAGACCTTAGCTTTCCTCCCTGTGAGGTAGTCTTCAATCCATTTCATGAGTCTCCCCTTGACACCCATACATGCAAGCTCGTCCAGGATCGCAATTCCCTGGGCTTTGTCGAAGGCTCCTTTTATGTCAACAAATACAGAGTACCTAGCCGTGTCATTAACCAGGTAATTAATTATACAATTGGCTGTGCTCCGTCCTTTGACATATCCATTGACTCCTTCCCCAAACCTACCTATTTTGTGTAACAGTCGTTTTAGGATGATCTTTTCCAGCATCTTGCAAGTACATGACACGAGACTGATAGGTCTGTAATTGCCAGGGTCATTCGGTTTTGGTATGGGAACAATTTTGGCGTGTTTCCATTGTGTGGGCAGAACTCCATTTAGGAATGATTTGTTAAACAATAGGAGTAGTGGATTCCCAGGCACTTCACACAGTGCATTAAGTATGTCGTAGGTAATGCCATCCTCACCAGGTGCTGTAATTTTACCTCTCTTAACAGCCGCCCTTACTTCCTGGGCTGTGATAGGTTCTCCATATTCGTCCTCACTAGACTCTGCTCTCGCTATTCTAGTTTTTCTGTCATTCTGTAGCAGGAGCTGTTCCATGACGATTTCCGTTGAGAGGGAGGATGAGGATGCTGCCTTACTCCACATGTGAATTAATTCTTCAGCTTTACTCTGTGGATCTTTGCCTCGAGGCATTTTCTTCCGAGGGGGTCTTCGTCGAGGCGTACGGCGCTGAATTCTAAGACAACTTTCAATTTGGTGATTAAGGTCATCAACAAATGTATCAATATCTTCTGGGATTTGGTATTCCCTGAACCAGTCATTCATCCTGTCTATGAAGATTGGCTTCATATCTCGTCTGAGTGATAACCACCGTCTTTTATTTGACTCATTCTTTCTCAAATTGTTCATGTCGACAAAGGTAATCAGTGTGCCCGGTAGTCACAACATAAACTTTTGCCCAAGGTATATAATATGCTACTGACATCTGTGTCAAGTGAATTGAACAGGAGTACCTCCTCTTTTATATCCCTCTATAAATCAAAAAAAATATTTTTTTTAATTTGTTTTCTTTTATTAATCCAATTATCCTTTAATTATCGAACATTGTAATTTGTTAATTTTATATTGTTTTGAATGGGAAAGATGCTTACATACATACATACATACATATCTCAAAGGCATAGATTAGTTTAGTAAAGTTACTACAAAAAATTCCATATAATAGTAGTAATTAGGTTACATTTGTATACTACAGGACTTTAGGACTTTCAGTTGTGTGGGCCTAGCTAGTTTGTTTCCCCTTAGCTGGCAGAATACCACCCCCCTGCAACAGCATTTATAGGATTCATGGGGCATAGATAAGACCAAGGAGTATGCTTACCTCTACAATTACAACAAAATGGAAATTTTTGTTTCTTTGTACACTCTTTAGAGTCATGTTTATTACCACAGTACTTACACCTGGGGTCGTACTGACATTTCAAAACCAAATGCCCCCAATAATAACACTTCAGGCATAATTTTGGCTTCTCTTGGTATTTTGAAACTTTTCTATAGCCTAGTCCTTGTACAAAAATTTTTTTAGGAGCCTCACCTTTTATTAAAGCTATAACCTGACTTTGTTTTTTATAATGAACAATGTTTCTCTTTACCCAAACAACACTGTCATTGTAAAGGAGATGATCGGGATCCAAGTAAGTTGGATATTTGAAAAGTATGACCTTTGTGAAAATACCTTCTTCTGGAACAACCATCACAATATTCTGAAAGCCATCTGTAGTTAAATGTTTAACTGCCTCTTCTGTTCCAACTGTGATATATGGCTGCTGAAGACCCTGACCCTCCTTGAACACTGGTTTAAAATCTGAATACTCCATAGCTAAACGTACAGTCCACACCATCTTTTCATTGAAGTTCAGTAGGCATGTTTTAGGAAATAACAACCGCCTCCTTAGGCAGACCGCCTCAGTCATTTCATTAACACATAAGTTACTCACTCTTATCACTGTAATCGTTGAGAATCACTAATTCACACTGTATATTTAGCTAGTTGTTTGATTACTACTACTACTTCTAATTTCTGTTGATTCAAAAAAAAAAAAAGTTTGCGGCACAGGGGCATTTGGTATACTCAATGTCCTAAACTTCCTCTAACAAATTAGGAATAAATATTCGTTCACAAATTAGTTGTGAAATTCGATCTCTCTTTTTCACAATAAAATATACTTTAGAATAATTGAAGAGAACCACAGAAACATTTCACTATCAATGACACCATCCCTAACATCAATGTGATTAAAAACAAAAAACAAAAAAAAAGTAAGACCAGATCTTGGAGCTATTCTTCATAACAACCTTCTGGTACTTTTACTTGAATATCTATCTTGATTACACCTTTTCCTTGTGCTGGCACAGTAACATCGTAGGCAGCACTGAAGCAAAAGGTAGATTGTTAATTAAAATATATTACAAATATATGTTGTAATTAAAATATATTTAAATCTAAATAAGTCATAAATTAAAAAAAAAAAAAGTAAATTCCAACTATACCTGTACAAGTCATATCCAGCAGCTAGTGTAGATCCAAAATGAACATAATATATGCCAAGAAAATGTGGTGGTAATAGAAAAGAAGTTCAGGTAGGAGAGATATATATCTGTGTTTACTCTCACTCCGACAGAATTAATAATCTCATTAATATTTCTACTCCTTTTATATGTTCCTTGAGGTGCCAGTTACCACCAGAAACAAGTAAAAAAGTTGTTTAAAGATTTGGTCAATGTTCCAATACACTTTTTAGTTTTCAAAAAACGTCTGAAAATGAATGTCTGGAGTTATCAAATCTAAAGCTGATATATCTTTGGTAAACTGTTCCAACAAATGTTCATCCAGGCTGGTTATGCTTTTAAATACAGTTCCACATTCAAAACAAGTAAAAAAGTTGTTTAAAGATTTGGGACTGATTTGCTGTTTGTTTCCACATATATCATATTTTTTTTCACTATTTGTTTTCAAAGGCTGAATCATGTGTATTGATTTCAAATGTAGGGTCAAGTTATATTCATCCCTAAATCTATTCCCACACAATTGACATTTTAACCGTTTTACTCTGTGTGTTCCCATATGTCTAGTCAAGTCGCATTTTTTAAGGAATTTTTTTCTACATACGTCACATGAAAACCATTTTTCTCTAATGTGTTGTTTGTTTGTTTTTTCACATTCACTGCACTTTGGAGTTTTACCGGTATGAATTGTAAAAAGGATAGTCTTCTTTGTGTGAGTTGTGAAATGGACTGTTAGTGTTCTTATTGTACTATATTTTTTTCCACATAAATCACATAAAAAAAAGTTGTTTGTTGTATGGGTTTTTGTTTGATCTGTTGTATGGGTTTTTGTTTGATCAAGTGACATCTCTAAGAGAATTATCTCACTTCCACCTGAAAAGAAAATAAAATAAATTAATTTATATAATTATTCTGATTTATAATATATACATTGACTCTTATTACATTATAGTAATATGATATACTTTATTTTTATTACTTAATAATTAACTTTGTTATAATTAACTTTGTTATAATAGACTTAAGTAAATTATACAACATACGTATGGGGTTGGGGTTGAAGAAACATTAAATGTTGAATGTGCTTTTGATTGTGTGATTGTTGTTTTACTACTCAGAATGAAGTGTCCATGAAGTATGGCGAACCTGTAATGATTTGCATAGCCTGGCAAACTCTCTTATATACCAATCCAGTCAGACCGATACAGACTTGAGAGGTATTTTCATTATGTTTTTGTAATTATTTAACTGATCAATAACCATTTGAGAATATATTTCTCTCTCTCTCTCTCTCTCTCTCTCTCTCTCTCTCTCTCTCTCTCTCTCTCTCTCTCTCTCTCTCTTTTTCTCTTTTTCTCCTACCCTATGTTATATATTTATATATTTACAATGAAGGGAAGAGAAGAGGATGGCTCACTGGGATGTGTTTTGTCAAAGAAAAACCCAGCACAATAACACTGCCTGAGTAGTAGGTGACTACCCTCAACAAGAAGAGCAAGGGTTTATTTAGACCTGCTCTCTCTCTCTCTCCAAGTGTTAGTTTAAAATATTATTTGTTTCTTCAAGTCAATCTTCATCTAACAAACAAGATGTGGGAAGTAAATCAATCAATGAAAATGAGATGATGTGTAAAATTCACAAAGTTTTGGCTTTGTTAATATTTATTATGTTGATATATTGGTGTTATAGTAATGGTCAGATGGATAATGAAGACATGATCAATATAATATAATGTTAAGACAAATTGTCCTAGTGTTAGGTGGTTACCTAACTTTTAAATAAAATGATACAACCAGTTTTTGCCCCCCCCCCCTCTATACTACTAAATTTTATAAGATAGGAATTAAATAAAAGATATTTAATTTCTATATCTCTTTTATTCGCTCTAAATAAACCTTTTCTCTATGATCCTTGTCAAATATTCTTGCATCATTTAGAATTTTTGAAGTGTTCACACATCGCATCTTGAAACGATCCCGATCTGCAGCAGCTGTGTTCCACATTTTACCATCTATTCTAGCTTTCTGATAGGCATATGCCCATACATATAAATATCGTATCGTTATATGTGGATTAAATTGAACTTCCTTTTTCATTTTTTCTTTTCTCTCCTCCATTATCCTCTATTTGACAAGTACACGTTTAGGTTCAGGTCTGAAAAGAAAACATAAATAAAGAATCACACTCCCACGATGATTGATTGATTGAATACAGTTCCAACAACCAACACCCACAATACCACCAACATCACCATCATTTTATAATTATCTGAAAATTACCAAAAAAATAGGTCTTTGTATATTATAAGCTCAGAAATATATATATAATACAATGTTAAATAACAAGATTATGATTTTTTAATATAAATAATGTAAATGTCATATAATACCTTCAAGAGATGATTTGGAGGATTAGCTAAAGATGCGCGTTGGAGTAACTCTTAACCCAGCTTAGACCGACTTGCGTTGGAGTAACTCTTAACCCAGCTTAGACTGACTTATCTCCTCTCCGTCCCTTATTAGAATGCACAAGATAGTGTGGGTATCTCTCTTACATCCTGTCATCATATACATTACAATAGACTTGCCCAGCTGATAAATGGACCGACTCAGCCGGATTTCCTTGAAAAATCTATATATGATTTGATTTACATACCTTATTTTTTAACTAATTATCTTTTTAGTAATAATATTTAAACAAGTTAGTATATCATGCTTTACAGTATTAAATCCTACATATAACAAAATAATCCCAATTTTATTAAACATTTTTTTTTTTTAAAATCTCTGTTAATTTGTTCAATGTCTATATAATGAGTAGGACCTTGAATTTCTATACCTAATTGTAAATCTGAGAAATATATATCAATTTCAAATAGTTTGTTATTTTTTAATAGTCCTCTTTTGTTTATATCTACTTTGATATTATTATTTTTTTGTTTTTTTGTTAAATGATAAAATATAGATTTATATACACGATATTCTAATTTACTCTTAAATTTTCCCAAAGGAAAATTTCTATATTTTTTATTCATAGTTTTTTATATCCCATTTACAATAGATTTTTCTTTATAAGAAAAAACCACTTAAAAAAAAATTAAAAAACAAAAATATGTTACATTTTGAGTAAGAAAAAGACATAGGTGGGAATTTTGAATGTATATAATTGAAACCAAAAATGCATAATTTTCAAATAAATAACAACAGCGATGATTTACAAGAAGATGATGATGATGGGGGTTCTGGTAGGAGTTGTCACTGGTGTGTGTGTGTGTGGATAAAGTGTGAGTAGTGGTATCTATGATTTTCCCAAATTTCATCTTAATAATGTAAGATAGATACTTTTTTTTATGGTACTTGCACTTGGCTCTCCACCCCATCCTATCTGTGATTAATTTCGTGAAACTATTATAAATATACAGATAAAGAATATCTTTCTCTCATTCTATCACAGATTACAATGGATAAGCTGGTGCTTGCAGCAATGGCCTTAGTGGTGTTGTTCTTGGAGGCGCAAGTTCTGGCGGCGGTGATGATGGCGCTCTTGGATGCACTGGTCCTGGCGGTAATGGTGATGCTCTTGGTAGTTCTGGTCCTGGCTGTGGTAGTGGTGGTGCTTTTTGAGGTTCTGGTTCTAGTAGTGGAAGTATTGTTCTTGAAGGTCCTGGTCCTGGTGGTGGTGGTCAAATTGCTTGAGGCCATATTAGGACAACCCCGGGGCCCAGCAACCCCTCGGTCCGGTCCGCAACCAGTCACCCTTTTTTTTCTTACAAACCCGTCATGAAAATGTTCATTCCTCTTACCAATCACACATATATCATATTGTCGAATATGGTAAAAAAACGACTAAGTTAGCTAACTAGAGTATAATAATAAAAATTATTTATAGTTATGGATTTCATTAAATCACAATGATTCCTCCCTGGACAACAAACCATCCACTATCCTTCTTCTTCCAGCACAAGCGTACTCCTGATTATACTTCCAAAAAACTTTCTTCTAACTTTTGAATACCCAATATAATATTAACTGTTTTAAGTGGATTCGCTCGAGATTTATCTGGGCGATGTCGGCAAACCTTTATAATGTTTCTGTTGTTATTTAACAACACCTCATATATCTCACCATCATGAAAATTTTCAAATAGTAATGATGGGGATATTGATGGTTTGGATATGCTTAATTCCCCTTGAAAGAAAATGTAATAAGGTGCTAAATCATTTCTAAAATGGGCTCGTAATACTTGTAATATATTCATCCTCTCTGCAGCATTAAAAGCCGTAGAGACAATGCCTATAATGGCAACTGGTCGATAATTATGTACCATAAAGGAAGATGAATTATTGTTTATAGAGTATAGATCAGTTTCTACTGTAAAAATGAAATCGATCAAAGAATGGAGAATATGTTGGGGTATTAAATGTGGATGTGATGTCGATAACATCAGAGGATTTGAAATAACAAAATGACTTGGGTAAAAACGTAAAATTCCATTATTACCATCCAACTTAGGGAATATATAAACAGGAGATTGATTCAAACTTTCAGACGGAGTTGGATGATGGGGAGTACTATCTTCATGAACATGTTGATACATACTAAGATTTAAAGGAAGTTGAGCTTCTAATCTCCAAGAAGTATACCAGTAAATTGAAGTTCCCGAAGGCGGTGATATTGTAGGTACACCCTCAGTATTCATTGTTAAAGCAGGTCCTGTCTCACTTTGTTGTAAATCTTCTGTTTCTAAAGTGAAAGGGAATATTTGGGTATGATCATTAGGAATGTATCGATGATATAGAACTGTTTTGGTTGAATAATCTAGGAGGTAAGTTGTTTTTATACAAAGATCACTTCCATCAAGAAAGCTAGCCATACCTACTAACATGCTTTCCCCACTGCTATCATCACTACTATTATGTTGTATATACTGGGCATCGTAAAAAGATTCCCCTTCATCACTAATATAAACAAATTCTAATGTGAGGGAATCTAAACGAAAAACCACTTTTTTGTCACGGAATTTCTTATATTGAATAAAATATCTATTCTGTTGTGGTTCAATAATTAGGCGATAGTCTCCAATCCGCATTTCTAAAACCCTAGAAATATATTGCATGGATAGTTCACCCAAGGGAGCTAAATGAGCTTGAATAAGTGGATGTGCAATATCCACATGACGCCGACATTCACGTTCTTCTACAAAATGAGTATTTTTACAAATTAAATTTTGGTCAGTATTCTGTCCTACCCTCATTATAGCCTCAAATGAAATAGAAATTTTATGAGGGGGTAGGTTACGATTAGTCTTGATACATGAATGTATAATTTCCGTAGCAGAATACAATTTACCATTGTTTTTAAACATCGAATATTTATGAGCTGCATAGGCCATTAAAATTTTATTTTGTAGAATTTCTCTACCATTTACAAAAATAGCATTTGCTAATATTTCATCGATTATTAAATTACATTTAACTTTCATTTTCGGGTTTAATTTTAATATCAATACAATTTTGAATTATCCAGTTATAGACTAGTATACTTGAATGTTTAAGACACTCTAACTGCCGTTTAATATCGTCGCTTGATGATTGATGTCTAAGAAAATATTCAAATAAAAAATATGGATAACTTTTAGAATTAACTAGCTTAGTTAAATCTTCACAGAGTTTTATTCCATAAACTTCTGTAATTATTTTATGTATTGTTTTCAAAAGGTATTTCAAAACGGTTGAATGGAAGGAATTGAAGAGTTTGATCATATCTACAGTTTCATCGTCCTTTAATATTGGTGGTAACTGTATTTTTTGTTTTTTGGGTGATTTTGATTGCATATGTTGATTGACAATACTATCCTTAATACGATTATATTCATTATGAAGAGAAAAAATGTTTAAAACTGCTTTCCCTAAAATTTCAATTTTAATTAATTCATCCTCTTCATTTGATAATATATGTTTTTTTTTTTTTATCTTTCTTTTGGGTGATGGAACAGTTGACATTGGTACATTTTGACTTCTATTATAATAATAGTCTAATATATTATTAGTAACAGAATCCAGTAATGTATTTACAAATTTAGAGGGATCTTCTTTCATTTTTAAAACAATAAAATTAATATCCACATTTTTATCAGACCCAGAACCTAGATTACTTAATGGCTCAATCACCTCCTGAACTATGTCATCGACAAAGTCTTTACAAATTTGTTGACGTCGATTCATTGTTAAGTTTTATAAGACTAAAAAAAAAAAAGAATTAATCTCCTTTTATGCCCTTCTAAAAAAAAATACTATAGAAATTTAGTTTTCTATTTACCATTCCAAATACAATTGTTTAGGACAAAATTCCAATAAAACCATGATTATATATGTTCGTTGCCATTTATTTAAATTGTTCAATTGTATTCGACCAAACTGTCGAATTTTATATTGCTTACTAAAATACAATATAACTAGGATGTGGAATGAAATCAGTCTCTCTATTTTTTCAAACTCCTTCTCTCATATATTAAAAATATTTCTATCAATCTTAAAGTACTATACAAAACAGTATGTTATCATTTAAATAGCTATTGATTGAGGTGCTTATCAGAGTCAGTCTCTGAAAAATCTTCAAATCAAGTAACATGAAGAAAAACACCATAACTAAGTATTTACAATCACATATAGTTGGGAGAAGAGCGGCTTCTATGAAGTTCGGAAAGACTGTTGTTGGACTTTACATCTTTAACTTCATCTGTTCACCAATCCCTGAAAATTAAAATAATGAATTTATGATTTTTCAAGGATTTTCGTAAACCCATGAAACCAGGAACATTCATTTTTAATAGCTTAATTTTCAACAAATTTCAAATAATAAATATATTTTGATGTCCAAAACTAAAACTAAAATACAAATTACTTACCACAACCATTTCCTTCTGATAAACTTTCTGTGTCTGAATTCAATAATATCAGTGACGATGAATCTTCTTGGTTCTCTGGCGCAGGGAGAGGGTTGTACTTATCTGATTAATATTGCTGTTGTTTGATGCTTTAGGTAAGGTTGTGACGAGCTGAGATGTAAGGTTTTTGGATAATGAAGCTGTCGATTGAAGGTGAAGATCATCATCCTCCCATTTATGAGGGGATGAAGGTGAGGCAGAATTGGTAGTTTTGTTAGAGATATATGGAGAAAGATTTTGGCACCTTCCCTAGCCCTCACTCAATGATGATAACTTAGAAGATGAGAAAGAATATTTGCATTAAGCATCAAATAATAAACTTTAACTTTCCTCATCGTATCCCTTTTGCCTACCCACCACCCACACCATCCTTCCTGTCTGCAGCAAGTACACACTCGTTTGGGTTCTACCTAAATAATAAACTTTACTTTCCTCATTATATCCTTCCTACCTACCTACCACTCACACCATCCGTACACACACTCGTAGGTTCTACATAACTTTTTTTATACTATAAAAAATAGGAAAACAATGACATTGGACACACTAAGTATACCACCCAATTTAATCCATGAAAATTCTATACGAACAAGAAAAAGAAATCTCACACATTCTTCATCACCATCAAGAGAAAATGAAGATCCATTAGAGACTGAAATTATAAGTGACCATCAAAATGCTGCAATAGAAACTGAAATTCCTTCTTTTAAAACAGAAATAAGATCATTAAAAGAAAAGAAAATAACTTCATACATAAATTATCAGATGGAAAAAATATTAATAATAACTATTTTTATTCTATTTTTAGTAAGTCTTTGGGAAAATAATTGGATTTTGGGAATAATTATTTTACTAACTATATTTTTGATTAAACCTATCCTTAGTAAAATAATAGCAGGATGGCTCATTGATATTTCAAATCGTAACGACTAAAAAAACAAAAAAAAAAAATACATAATTGTTTATAGGCCAAATTAAAATTAAACTGTTACACTTTTATTTTATTTACGTTTTAAGACTTTTGTTGTAATAAAAATCTCAACAAAATCTATTTACTATGTATTTCAATTCCAGGGATAAAAGATACTTACAATATATATTTTTTTTTATTAACTAAAATATAAATTACATTTCATTTTCATATAATTATTATATAATAATGATTAACACAAGAGGTATTTTCAATTATCGGCATCGACAATGGGCTTTACCTGGTGGAAACCTTAAACCCTGTCCTAAATGTTCGATCATTGATTCAGCCGATGCTGAATTAGAATTATTTCTTAGACACAGTCTCTACAATAAGCTTCAAATCGAAAATGATAGTTTTGAAAAGTTATTTAAAATTTACCCTGGCATAACATTTCATCTGAGTAATCAACCATATCTACTAAAATCCAAAAGTGATGAATCCCAATTTATAAAATATTATCTAGATCGCAAATTGGTACTAGGGGTAGGACTACAACTTCCTGAATGGGATAATGACAAGCGACTAGCAGATTATGCCAAGTATAATTTTGCAGTGCCTGTAATGAAAAGTGGTCAAATGTGGCAAATGTTGGTAGAAGATCCTGAGAGACCTATTGATTATGAACAATGGAAGTGCTGGCAAAGTAATCGGCTAATCCCCCCAAATACACATTTCCCGTTTAAATGTCTTATATGTGAAAACTTCCCCTTTGACGTTTATCCGGGCAATTTCATTGTACTCACCTAATTGTGCTTGCGGGGGTTGAGCTTTGGCTCTTTGGTCCCGCCTCTCAACTGTCAATCAACTGGTGTACAGATTCCTGAGCCTACTGGGCTCTATCATACCTACATTTGAAACTGTGTATGGAGTCAGCCTCCACCACATCACTGCCTAATGCATTCCATTTATTAACTACTCTGACACTGAAAAAATTCTTTCTAACGTCTCTGTGGCTCATCTGGGTACTAAGTTTCCACCTGTGTCTCCTTGTTCGTGTCCCACCCGTGCTGAAGAGTTTGTCTTTGTCCACCCTGTCAATTCCCCTGAGAATTTTGTAGGTGGTTATCATGTCTCCCCTTACTCTTCTGTTTTCCAGGGATGTGAGGTTCAGCTCCTTTAGCCTTTCCTCGTAGCTCAATCCTCTCAGTTCCGGGACGAGCCTGGTGGCATACCGCTGAATCTTCTCTAACTTTGTCTTGTGTTTAACTAGGTATGGACTCCAGGCTGGAGCTGCATACTCCAGGATTGGTCTTACATAAGTGGTATACAGGGTTCTGAAAGATTCCTTACACAAGTTTCTGAAGGCAGTTCTTATGTTGGCCAGTCTAGCATATGCCGCTGATGATATTCTTTTGATGTGGGCCTCTGGGGACAGGTTCGGTGTGATATCAACCCCCAGATCCTTCTCTCTATTTGATTCTTGCAGGATTTCCCCTCCCAGATGATACCTTGTGTTCAGCCTCCTGCTCCCTTCGCCTAATTTCATCACCTTACACTTTCCAGAGTTGAACTTCAGCAGCCATTTTCTAGACCATTCCTCCAGTTTATCCAGGTCATCCTGTAGTCTCTGTCTATCTTCATCCGTCTTGATTCTTCTCATAATTTTTGCATCATCAGCAAACATCGAGAGGAATGAGTCTATACCCTCTGGAAGATCGTTCACATATATTAGAAACAGGATGGGTCCAAGTACTGAGCCCTGTGGGACTCCGCTGGTGACATCTCGCCACTCTGATGTCTTCCCCCTCACCGTTACTCGCTGTTTCCTGTTGCTTAAGTACTCCCTTATCCACTGGAGCACCTTCCCTTTTACTCCTGACTGTTGCTCCAACTTTTTTAACAGCCTTTTATGGGGTACTGTGTCGAAGGCTTTTTGGCAATCCAGGAAAATGCAGTCGGCCCACCCTTCTCTTTCCTGCCTAATTTTCGTTGCCTGGTCATAAAATTCTATTAACCCTGTGAGGCACGATTTACCATCTCTGAACCCATGTTGGTGGTGCGTTACAAAGTTATTTCCCTCCAGATGCTCTACGAGCCTTTTCCTCACGATCTTCTCCAGCACCTTGCATGGTATACAAGTTAAGGAAACTGGCCTGTAATTCAGTGCCTCTTGCCTGTCACCCTTTTTGTATATTGGGACCACGTTAGCTGTCTTCCAACTTTCTGGTAAGTCTCCTGTTTCCAGTGACCTGTTATACACCATAGAGAGTGGCACACTTAGTGCTTCTGCACCTTCCTTTAGTATCCATGGTGAGATTCTATCAGGCCCAACAGCCTTTGTCACATCTAGCTCCAGCAGACACCTTTTGACCTCATCACTGGTGAGGTCAAATTCCTCCAAGGTTTCCAAGGTTGCCGCCTCCTCATTTAGTGCAGGGGCTTCTCCTTGTTCTATTGTGAAGACCTCCTGGAATCTCTTGTTGAGTTCTTCACACACCTCCTTGTCATTCTCTGTGTATCTGTTCTCCCCTTTCCGCAGCTTCATCACTTGTTCCTTCACTGCTGTTTTCCTCCTGATATGGCTGTGGAGCAGCTTTGGTTGGGTCTTGGCTTTACTCGCGATGTCATTTTCAAACTGTCTCTCTGCTTCCCTCCTCACTCTGATGTACTCATTTCTGGCCCTCTGGTACCTCTCCCTGCTCTCTGGTGTTCTGTTATTTCTGTAGTTTCTCCATGTTCTTTTACTCAGTTGTTTCGCTACCTTACATTCCTGGTTGAACCATGGGTTTTTCTGTTGTTTTTCGTTTTTCTCCTTTTGGACGGGGATAAACCTGTCTGCAGCTTCCTGGCACTTTTGGGTGACAATATCCATCATGACCTGCACATTCTTGTCTCTAAGTTCTGTTTCCCATGGTATTCCCATTAGGAAGTTCCTCATCTCGTCATATTTTCCTCTTCGGTAATTCAGTCTTTTCCCCTCCACTCCCATCCTTGGATAGGTTATCCCTACCTCCACCAAGTACTCAAAGGTCAGTACACTGTGGTCACTCATTCCTATGGGGGCTTCAACTTTGACTTCCCTTATTTCTGACTCATTTAGGGTGAATATTAAGTCGAGTCTAGCTGGTTCATCATTGCCTCTCATTCTTGTGGGTTCCTTGACATGCTGGCTCAGAAAATTCCTTGTTGCCACTTCCAAGAGTTTAGCTCGCCACGTATCTGCACCACCATGTGGGTCCCCATTCTCCCAGTCTATCTTTCCATGGTTGAAATCACCCATGATTAAGAGTCTTGAGCCATTCCTGCAGGCAACTGAAGCTGCTCTCTCTATTATATTAATAGTTGTGAGTGAGTGATTGTGAGTGAATCTGTATGTTCCATCAAGTCGATAATATGGCCAGATCGTCGACGTCCTCATTTTAGCAGGAAAGAAAAAGCAGTTATTATTTATGAAGAATCTAAGATTAAAAAATGGCCTTTTCTCTCTTCCTATATAAACCAGGATATTAATCATTTAGGAAATATGGCAATCTTTACAACTGGTGAAATATTTATTAATTGTTTTTTAAATCTAGCTATACGCAAAGTAAATGCTACACTACTCCATAACAAGGTGGTTAAAATTTTGAAAGATCTTAACCATTCACTTTCTCAAGAAAATTTAACAGTTTTAATGGAATATTATCGATTAAAAAGGAGCGATGCTAACAAAAATAATCTTAAAATTTTGGAAAATTATACATCCAATCATAATAATAATAATAATAATAATATGAATGAAGGGAACAATGATATAAGATTAAAATTATCAGGACCACGAGTAGCTATGATTGCAATTAATCCTTTGAAAGTTAAAGCCACTGCTATTCGGTGTGGTCATATTGATGAGAGTATTACGCAAACAAAAATATTAAGCAATTCTGCAAGTATAAATACTTTAAATGAAAATAATGGTGGTAATTCATTTAATAATAGCGGGAATAATGAATGGAATAAAATTGGTCGGTTTAGTCGGAATTATTCATCTAATTCATATGCCAATATATGTCTGGTGGCATGTGGATTACAAAAATTATTGCCTAAAGATTCCAAAGCCAAAGAGCCTAAATCTATAACGGTAAGTGAGGTCGGTTTCATTGATTTACTCAATACACCTGATACTCCTCAACGATGTGGTATCATATTAGAAATGATACCTGATGTGATAATCGCCTCTACCAGCATGTGTAATTCACAACCTGATAAATTCTTATTTACATATCTCCCTCAACTAAGACAAGTGGGAAATCCTTCACAACTTGATCAGTTAGAATCTAAATATGTCTATATAATTATTCATAATAAACTGTTTAATTTCCCATTAGATTCGATCAAGAATGGTTCTGCAGCTCAACATTTTTTTCCTCATTTGCCTCTAGTTCAATGGGAATATGTTTGTTTATTTGGAGTAGACAATTTATACCGATTTGTTCAATATATTTTGAAATTAAATATCGCCTGTATAGAATTATTAGAATACAAAAAAAATCAACTGTGGATATGCACCAGTCTGCCACGTATGTCTTATAAAATTTTACCCAATGGCCAACTCTATACGTCTAAGGAAATAGACACTTTTCAAATGGAGGCTAATCCATTTTTTTATTTACCACCTCAAATGCAACCTCAGATTTTTCTCAGAAAAGAAAATAGTGATCTCAAAGAGGATTTTGAATTACTCTATATTGGTTATGACCGGGAAAAAATACCTAATATTATGGGGCCAAATGCTCGAGCGATTAGCCGTCCTAATGCTGCCCATCCCCCTCGAATTAGTAACAGTCTGCAATCGTATCGTCATTATGCTGGTATTTCTGTCAATACTCATTCTGTAGGTGAAATTCATCAAAAGACAGTTATTCATACATTATACACAACATCTCGAATGAGTAAACTTTTACCCATTCCTTGTCAAAATCCTATGGTGGCAGTAGTAAACTGGCACAATCCCGAAGACAGTATTACAGTAAAACAAGATAGTATAGACCGTGGGTTATTTTCAGGTGTTTCTTATGAAACATCAATTGTTCGATATAATTATGGATCAGGACAGAATGCACTACCAACTTTTTGTCAGACCTATTTTGATCAGCATACCCCACTTCAACGTGGTGTTCAGTTGGGAATTTTAAAAGGGGTTAATCCCAAGTGTCAAGAAGATAATAGTTTGCTTAATTTTACAAATGGAGAAATAGAATTCGTTCACATAGATGCCAATACTCTTGCTCTTATTTGGAATGGTAAAATTGGGGATTTAAAAGAGCCTATATATGACGATTCTGTTCCAGTATCCACAGGGACGAAGAATGGAAAAGGGAGTCGAAATGACTACCGAGTTACAGTAAATGATCCACACCACCCTTCCCTTGAACGGCAACAACGGTTGAAGAAATCTCAATATTCTTTAGCTTTTAAAGAACATCATCCTAATTACATTACATTTAGGTACTTTAAAATAGATAGTGTAGATTTACCAGTACTACAAAGTTGGCGTTTTTCTCTGATAACAGTGTCACCATATATACCATCTTTAGGTGATAAGTTACAAACACCCACTTCACAAAAAGGTGTAATTGGGCGATTAGTTAGTGAACAGGATATGCCTTACATTAAATTAATGAGTCAGGGTGATATGTTTTCATCAAATGTACCCATTGATGTTTTAGTTAACCCTCATTCACTTAAAAGACAAGCTCCAGATTTATATTGCAATACCTTTGATAATTTGAATTACATGGATGCAGCTTTTACTCTCACTTTTGAAAATGTTATTGAACATCTACAGTGGGGTCAAAAAACTTGTACTGGAATCCTTATGAATCCCTATACGGGTGAACCATATTTAAATAGAGATAATGAGCCAGTTTTAGCTAGTTTATATGAAGGTTCTTATATGTGTGTTACCAATCACCGCGCAAATGCTACGATGCACACTTCACGAGCAGATGAAGTTGTATTTTCTGAACTGACCGGAGCACCAGTTCGAGGACGACGTGGTGGTCTTTCCACAGGACCCATGGAACTTGTATCATTCCGTAGTATAGGAGCTGCTCGAATTCATACAGAATTGACTCAAATACGCTCAGACATGAAACACATTGAATTGGAAACTATTCAAAATAATGAAACAGAAACAGAAAAAAATGAAAATAAAAGTGGAGTTATCTGTGGATCAAAATACCTTCAACGTTATCATGACGATTTAATGTTAGCAAATATTAACTTAGCATACAAATGTACATCCATGGTAAATATTGAAGAAATTTAAAAAAAAAAAAAAAATATTGTTATTGTTAAATATGCTTGTTTAATAATATACATTCACCTAAGCCTTATTATTTATTAAACTGACTCTTTGCCACAGGGAAATAATTGTTGTGACACTAGTAAACTAGCTCTCATAACTGCAGTGATTGGAAATCACCTCAGCCATAAAAAAAACTGGCTCTTTGCCACAAGGAAAAATAACTGCAGTGACTGGAAATCACCTCAGCCATAAAAAAAACTGGCTCTTTGCCACAAGGAAAAATAACTGCAGTGACTGGAAATCACCTCAGCCATAAAAAAAAACTGGCTCTTTGCCACAAGGAAAAATAACTGCAGTGACTGGAAATCACCTCAGCCATAAAAAAAACTGGCTCTTTGCCACAAGGAAAAATAACTGCAGTGATTGGAAATCACCTCAGCCATAAAAAAAACTGGCTCTTTGCCACAAGGAAAAATAACTGCAGTGACTGGAAATCACCTCAGCCATAAAAAAAACTGGCTCTTTGCCACAAGGAAAAATAACTGCAGTGACTGGAAATCATCTCAGCTATAAAAAACTGGCTCTTTGCCTCAAGGACATAAACTGTGTTAGAATTGGAGTAAGTGAAGAATGTGTGTTATGCAATCGGTAAATAACTTTATTCTTCCTTCTTCTTCTTCTTCTTCCTCTTTTGCACTGGGGAAGCCGGCAGTGACTGACCGGAGAGACAGAATCATACGTTGCTGATAGAAACAGTCCTGTAAAACAGATAATAAGGCGTAAGTAAGGTTAATATTTTGTGTCTCTTATATAGAAATTACCACTTGATTTGTGTTATCTTACTTAATGTGTCTAAGAATCTTGTCATAACTATTGACTTTAAATAAACTTTCAATTGGAGTATGTGTGTATATATGGATGACTGATCTTACCTGCAGCTGCTTGTTGGTTCTGATGTGCAACAATGAGGTTATTATTAGCAGACATCTGGATGTAATCGGCAGTGTCCCCCTTGACCTTGACCTTGATCTTCTCGGGACCGACCATTGTGTCAGCCTCAACTCTCGTGGAAACTAGTAGACACAAGACTATTATCTTGAATACTTCCCCTTCCATACTCTTCTGTACATATACAAAACCCAGCACGAGATGCTGTCAGAGTAGCAGGCGCCGGCCCTGTCAAACGTGTATGAGCAGTATATTCTTATTATTCTACTGCAGATAATTAATTCTCTCAAATAGCTGGTTCTGTAGCTGTATGAGAATGAGTTTTCTTGTAGGATGTTGGTTATACTGCTGTGGTTTTGAACACTGTGGTGGCGACGACGGCGACACGCGCCATCTTATATACAGCGAGGTTACCTCAGCCAGACTCCAGGGCGTCCGGTTGTGAAGAACACTTTCCACTATCTTTTTGGTCGAGTTTTATATTAAACTAAGCTTAGGTTGACTTATTCAGCTTGTCTTATCAGCCATAATATTTATTATTTTTTTTAGATCAGGTGACCCAGAGTACATCATCAACATTAAGAACGAAGTACCCCCTAATAAACTTCGGTCACACTTACTTCACACTACCATCCATGTTCACTGGTCCAGATCCTAAAAATCGTGTATATTATTACTCTTGTTAACTACTGATTTTAAATCTTCCACAACTCTTAGATTTTCAGGACCTTCAGTGAGTTTGAGTATATCAATCTCTTTATACAGTCTATTTCAGCATCACTACAAAAATTATACAATTACAGAATGCAAACTATAACTAATCCTCTGAGATGATAATATACCTTTATCTTATAAGATAAAACTATAAATTATATCCTTTTCCCCAATTTGAATTATATCATAATGAGTTGGGGATTACAGATTACTTTTCTCCCTGAACACCAATTATTCATCTACTAACAAGGATATAATTCAAAATTTAAAATAATATACAAACTATATTATAATGTTATTGATGAAAAGATTTTTATCACATCAGTTGCTAAAAGAAGATAATTAAATTTTATTTTCACCACACATATATATTTAAGGAATCTGATATAGATTTATGTCAATTATACTTTTGTATAAGAGGAGGCAGGAAGTTCCAAGGCAATCATAATAGTCATGGTATCATCAAAAAAAAAAACAACAACAAAAAATTGTCAAGAAAAAATGTATCCATAATGAGAAATTCTTCAGAGAAATAATTACAGACAAAGTGAAGAAAATAGTGGACATGCTTATTAATGTCCATGGTAAAGGAGATAAAATGATTTATAACCTCTTCAATTTAGATAGGTATTGGGAAAAAGTATCCATGGTTCCTTTAACCCAAAATACTTATGTAAACGCCTGTTTGTCTTACTTGAGAGATCCAGTGCACACATATGACGCTCTCATCAGAATGAATGTTTTATCTCACAATGAAAAAGGTGATTACATGTTTGGTCATCCAGTAATATTACATGATAATCATCTTGCTGGACGACAGCTTCTAATTAAACGTTCTCATGTGGATGTGATTATTGGGACTGTGACAACTGAACAAGGATTGCTAAATGGTATCTATAATACTGGTCCGATTACTTGCCAATCAGTCACATGTAGCTTCCGTGAATATCTGATAGCTAAAAAATTTTATAATAAATTTGTACAAAATTGTATTTAATAAATCAAATTATAAAAACTGAAATGTATTTTTGTTATGAAGGTATCCATCTCTTTATACAAAGTAGCTACATTCCAACATTCGGTTTCAGTATCCCAAAAATTTTATCCTTTTCCCCAGTTTGAAATATTTTCATAAACAGTTGAAGATTTTAGGTCAAAAAAAAAAAAATAATACATTCGCTATTATTCCAAGAAAAAAAATGCTTTATAATCATTTCTAAATAAATGGATCCATATTTTTGGCTGTGTTTGGCACAAGCCAGCCATTGTTCGTAAATTTCATATTCTCTTGTTCAGCTGACACAGTGTTGCATCTGCTCTAGGCAACCAGCTAGCTATGTCGCAACCTTATTATTTAGAACGGGAACTTTAGTTTAGGTGGACGTCACCATGAATTTAATGAATAGTTCAGATTGGAGAATTATCAATTACCACAATACCATCATTACAGCATTAGGCGATTTTTTTTTTTAAGTAAAACGAAAGATATAATTAGTTAAACCTATTTCATTTGTTGTTTTATAAATCAAAGAGATATATATTTTTAATTTCATTTTTAATAACTCCTTTACTCTAAATTATTTCAGATTAAGAAAAATATACTTTAGTTACGTGACTAATTAAATTGCGACATATTGGACAGTTACTAAGTTGTAAAAGACACAATTCACAGACACAAAAATGTTGACAGGGTAAAATGAGAACACAACGTTCTTTATCTTGGCAGATATTACAGCGTGTATTAATTAAATTCTTATCATGTTGACAATCGGATGAAACTGTGAGTTGTTGACGTCCTAAATTCTTTATAGTAAAGCTCAATATCTGATCACATTTGGGATCAGATATACAATAAGTAGTTGTATTAGGTTCATTATAAAGTCCTGGTTAATGTTACTGTGTCATTATTCATTGAGGTTAAACATATATTTCCAACTTCATCTTTTTCGTTTTGATTATTTTCTTCTATGATTTTAATCCTTTTAAATTTTTTTTGGTTAAAATATAAATATCTTGTTATAAAAGCTATAGCTTGATCATATGATTTAAATGATCGTCCATAGAGTATTACTACATCTTTAAATACTCTTTTAATAATATCGCGTTTGTAACTTTTAGATAAAGTTACTAAAATATCTAATTTGTTCATCATTTGCATAATTATATCATTAGAAAATATTTTGGGGGGATATTTAGTGATTGTAGATGAACGTATATTTTTAATAAAATCAGGCCCTTTCATGATCAATATATAATAACATTGTGTTGACCAACGCCCATGTTCTATCCATGGATCATGACCTTCTTTCCAATTTCGAAAATGCATATTGCAATAGAAACAGATTACTTCATCTCCACGAGGTGGTTTTTTATAAAAAAACCCAGCTTGGGCTAACTCTTTTGGGCTGGGATGTTTTATTGAAAGTGGCCACGAGTCTTTGAAACTAGACAAGCGAACTCTAACCTCACTATATTTTTCATGATGTGGAGTTTTATGCGAGAGTATCCCCTTGGGTAATTTGTTTTTTTGATCTAATTCAAATTCCAAATCTTTATTATACTTAATATACTTGGGTTCTATGAGATAAGATGAAAATTCAATAGGAATATTACCTACTGGTTCGCCCTTCAAAAATGGACATTTAGGGCTTATTCTCCTATGAAATTCACTAAGTTTAATAGTGTTGTTATTTAAAATGAGTATTATATCTTCATTGAAATAATCGTCATCATTTAAAATATCATCCCAAGAATTTACATAGACATAACAAAATGCACAAGCGCATTCTATTCCTTTTTTCAGATAGAAGAAGCCATTAGTTACCAACTCTTTGGGCTTTGGGTTACTTACAGGCCAATTAATAAATGTTTCTAATCGCTCTTGCTCGTATTTTAAATCATTGTCTATACACAGCATCTTTTATACTGATTATTCCTTGTGTCTTTTCTTCTATATATCAACATAAAATATTTTTTTTTTTACTGAATAGTTAAAATAGCTTTTATTTCATCACTAGTAGTTAAAAAATGTATTTTTAATTTTGTTGATTCTTTATTTTTTCTTAGTAAACCTACCTCCACATATGAATTTATATTAAATATATTTATTGGCAGAGGTTTATAATTATTATTATTATTATTATTATTATTATTATTATCATTATTATCTATTACATATATATTTGCTTGATTTACATTAGCTTCACTAAATAATTTTTGAACTAAAATACTCACACAAGCCATAATATTTTTCATATCTTGATTAAAAGGTGAGGAATATGATGATGGGGGAAAAATATAAAAAAATTTATTGCTTATATCAATTAAATCTGGAATAGTTTGCCCAGATATATACTGCATATTAATATTTTTTTTATATACTATTAATGAAAATTGGTTCAACTAGAACCATACACACAATTCCACATTCACATTACAAAGTAATATATATGACACAGCATAAAGTATTCTGTGATAACATATGCTATTGACCTCAGAAACATTGACAGAGTTTATCATGTTATGAATTCAACAAAAATCATCTTAAATAATCATATAATTATTTATGCAACCTTTATTCCCATTTTCTTAAGAATAGAAATTAATTTCTCCTGGTTTCTAAAGATTTCCTGATAAAGTGACACTTTATGTTTAAGAACTTTGTTTTCTTGGATCAGATTATTCATATCCAGCACAAGTTTTTCTGTGGTCAACGTATTGGCAAGTAATTGATGAACCTGTTGGTGGGTCAAGATTAAAATACGGGACCCTTTACTTGCAAGAAGAATTTCCTTCATTGTTGTTATGGGTTGATTTTCTTCACTTGGGTCTTGGGGACAAGGACGCTTTTGGGAAGTTGAAACAGTCTTTACTCCAATCTCGTTTCCTTGGGAAATTCTGGTACGTCCATAGGTTCTGGGTCTGGCGGGTCTGGTACTACTTCCAGCATTTTCTTGACCTATTGCTCCATTTGAATTTACTCCAATGTCGCTTCCTTGGGAAATACTGATAGGTCCATGTGTTCTGAGTCTGGCGGGTCTTACACTTCTACTGGCATTTTCTGCACTGAGTTCATGGGAAGTTGTTGCAACAACAGTCTGACCTACTGTGGAAGATGATGGAGTTGCCGCTCCAGTTGAATTTACTCCAATGTTGCTTCTTTTAGATAATTGCTGTTGTGTTCTGGGTCCTGCTAATTTCGGAGGCAATGGGTCCACTCTAACTCTAGCAGCGAAAGTAGATGTTCTGCCTAAGTCTAAACAAACCGAACCATCAGTTATTCTGTTATAGCCACTGCCTGGGACACGTACTAAAGACCTTATTAGCAATTTCATGTCAAATTCATATGGTGCAACCATTATGAAAAACACTGTGCGCTCTCTTATTATATATGATCAATTGTTATCCACTTCCCTAGAAAGAAACTTCCAACAGACAAAGGGTGGTTGTAGACCAGTTGATGGATAGGTTGGTTGGGTGGTTGTAGACCAGTTGATGGATAGGTTGGTTGGGTGGCTGTTGACCAGTTGATGGACAGGTTGGTTGGGTGGTGGTTGAGCAGTTGATGGACAGGTTACTACCGTGAAAGAAAAAAAAAAAAAAATATTTGAAAAAGAATAAGACACATACACACATACATTAGTATATTAAATATCTCTGTAGCTGAGAGAGCCATCTATAATAACCTTTCGATATGATGCGGAGCCTGGCCAGAAGGTGTGGATCTCTTAGCAGGAGTTGAATAAGACTAACTGCAGTGTTTCCGTCGCCACCTACCATAACTCGCTTATCTTTTGCCCTTCTAGCCCCCCCCCCCATCATCCCCAACTCAGCATTGTTGTATATTGCAGTTGTGACTCAATAATTAGAGAGTCGCTTAGTTGAATGCCGCCATACCATCTTCAAAACTACACTGGCTATAACTTCATTAAAGTAATCGACATATATAAGCTCACCTTTATGATGGATGTGATTGATCAGAAGCTCATGTTCATTTTCATAATAAATATATTTTTGTGATAACTGAAGAATCATCATTTTATACAATTGTCATTTTGATATAGGATATGACATAAAATAAAGCTTGAAAATATCAACAATGTTTTCGTTATTTTTTGGGAATTGCCTGCTGATCTTCCTTAGACTAGTACAACGTAAAGTCCCAGTTCTGACTAAGCACTGTGTCAGCTGAGCCATAAATAAGTATTCGTGGCCGCCGGCCATCCACTGACGGCCAGTTCTGACTAAGCACTGTGTCAGCTGAGCCATATATATAGTATTCATGGCCGCCGGCCATCCACTGACGGCCAGTCACACACTCTTCGCTGCTCTTCCAAAGAAAAAAAAAAAAGTGGTACGAAAAGCTCTCTTCAGAAAGAACTCACGCTGTTTCCTCAGATGGAATTAGAATGTAAGCTTATTCCTCATACAAATATAATATGTGATATTATTTTTTCTCAAAAGTATCAGACACCTGATGAAATCCAAAACAATTAAAATATACCTTGTCATTTGAAATCTCGGTTAATTACAAGGTTAGTAATGCCTGTGTGAAAATTGGCCATAACACCAAAGATCCTCATCGAGTTGATTTGGCTTATTACACACTGGAGAATGGTGGCAAATCTTTACAAACTCACACTTACTATGAACTTGAACCCCTTTTCCAATCTCTGATGTCTCTTATTTTTTTTTTTTTTTTTGAGGGGGGGGGGGAGGTATTTACAAAATTCCTTTCTCTAATGAGTTGACTGCTTACCATCGACATCCTCTTATTTATTTTCAACTATTCCTCCCCTTATAGTGTTTATATGTCTATCCTTCAGATTCTTTTTCTCTGTTAATGCCTCGACTTGTCGCCTGCCTTGAGTCTTATCTTTTGTCCTTTGTTTTGCGTCTTTTAAGTTCGTTTTATCTCTTTTTTGTGTGGTTGTTTTCTCAACAGTTTCAGGCGAAGAAACTTTCTGAGAAGCGATTGCTTTTAAAATGCTGTCATCACCCAATACACTTTTGTACCTAACTTTTAGGTTTTTAAGGAACCACGATTTTTCTGCTTCCATATTAGCCTCGTGTAATAACGCAATCGATTTTAAATTCTTCTTTTCGTTATCGATAGACACAATTTGATTATTATCCTCATAGTTGCTTATAGAATACGTACCATTTATCAGTGTTAATTTACTAATATTGTATAGAATTGGGAAAACGGGTGCTATTTCTATAGCTTCATTTATCATCGGTATGTTCAATATTTCAGATAGCATATCTTTGTGGTTATACATTTCTCTTGAAAAATAAAGGTTTAATTGAATGGAACGCCGAAGAATATTATCGTTTATTACCGTGACAAGATTCTTATAGAACTGGGCGCAGAATATAAATTGGAAGATATGATTTGAAAGTGAAATAAATAATTGCATCATTTCGGATTTCGCCATTTCATTCTTGCAAAACATTTTTCTCATTGAGAGTTTTTCGAATGCTGATCTTAAATACTTATTGTTGCATGTCCCGGCCAAGTAAGCATCGAGCTGAGTAGTGACAGCTTGGATGATTAATGTGAATTTATTCATTTGAGTTTCTTCATATTCTATGGGGTCCACCGAAGTCTCATCATGGTTAATCATCGACAAATGCATTCTTGTCTCACTTAATTCTGAAAGCATTTGTTTGTTGGAATCCTGGAGACTATCATTTGTCTGTTGAATGGTCAACAGGTTAGAAGTTATTGTTTCATTTTCTTCTTGTAAGGTCTTAACATGTAAATCATTTTGTTGTTGTAAAGCCAGTATTTCATGAATATTATCAGAAGGGGACTTACGAATCACGTTCAAGATAATGTAATAAAAGCGTTGTACATTATTTGCATTCAAATCTTGCCTTATTTCCTTCTGGAATAATGTATATAGAATAGTAACGAATGCATAAACTTTTATAACTTCCTCATTCGTTCCTTTATGATCTTTTTCCAGGTCAACAATTCGTTTGGTTATATTTTCTTTAACTAAAACTATTGATGCCACCGCGTCTATTAACAATTTAGCAACATAATTAGGTTCGTCTAATTGACGTTTTAAATGATCATTTTCATTTACTAAAAAATATAGGTTTAATTGAATAGAAGGCATAAGAATTTTATCGTTTATTACCGTAACAAGATTTTTATAGAACTGGGCGCAGAATATAAATTTAGAAATATGATTCGAAAGAGAATAGAATAATTGTTTCATTTCATTTTTGGCAACACTATTCCTACAAAATATTTCTTTTACTTTAATCTGATCGAATGCTAATAACAAATATTTTTTTCGGCACTTCTCTGATAGGTAAGCATCGAGTTCATTAATAATAGTTCTGATAATAGAAGTGAACTTTTCTACTAGAGTTTCATCATAGTCAGAAGAAACGTCAATTGTATTAATCATCGACAAATGTATTTTCGATTCTTTTAATTCAGAAGCCATGACTAACATTTTAGAATTCATTTCTTTATTTGTTTGTTTTAATATCGAATTTTCTGATTCCTGCATTTGTTGAATGGCTAATATTTTAGAAGTATCACCATATGATTTGTGAATCACTTGCAAGATAATTACATAAAAGTGTTTTATATTTCGTATGCTAAAATCTTTTTTAAGCCTTTTCGTTCTGATAAAAAAGGCTTTTCAGGCTTTTCTGATAAAAAGCCTGATAGCCTTTTCGTTCTGATAAATTGTATATATAATTGTAATAAAAGTATATACCTTTATAACTTCATAATTTGTTTCTTTTGTATATTTGTATAAATCCGCAAGTTGTTCTATTATCTTTTCTTTAACTAAATCCATAGATGTAAGTTCATCTACTAACATTTTAGCCAAATAATTTGGTTCTTGTAACTGACGCTTTAAAACAACATTTAAATCAACATAAGGCATTAATTCTTTTTTGTGTTTTTCTACTATTTCATCAGTAATATTAGTTTTGAAACTATTTAGTATATGATTAAATAACCCTCTTTCTTCCTCGTTAGTAAATAATATATTTGCTATATTTTCCGGTTGTAGATCATTATTATTATAATTACTATTGTTAATAATGTCATTTAACTTAGCCATTCTATTTATATGTTCTTGTTGAATATAATTCTTGTGTTCTGTATTAAAATGATCAATAATCTTTATTATTATTTCTTCAATTAGTTTATTTTTTTCACTTGAATAACTATTATTTATAAACAATATATTTGAAAAACATTCAGTTATATCATCATTTGATAATATAGATTTTTTTTTAAATTATTAAATAATGTATTATTAGAATTATTTATTGTGTTTATATTCGCCAATAATTCATTATATTTATTTAGCATTTGGTCCTGAAGTTGTTTATAAGTTTCTTCTGCTTGTTGATGTTTCTCAAGTTCTTTTGTTTTGAGTGATAATAACTCCTTATATTGCCGTTGATGGGCTTGTTTTTGTTCCTCAAGTTGTTTCATATAGGTTTTTTCTAGTTCATGTTTTTCGTAGTTACATTTCTCAAGTTCATTTTTGTAAGTTTCTTCTAGTTGATGTTTTTCATCAATATGTCTATAACTTTGAGTTAATTCTTCATTTATTCTATTTATTTCTTGTTTTTGTTCAGATAATTGTGTGGTACATAGTTGTAGGTTTTTATTGAGTTCAACGTTTTTAGATTTTATTTCAGTATTATTTGAATTAATTAGAATATTTAACTGTTTAATTTGATAATCTAATTCTGTTATTTGTTTGTCTTTTTCAGTTAGTTGTTTATCTTTTTCTATATTTCTATTATCTAATTCTTTTATTTGTTTGTCTTTTTCCTCAATTTTATCTTCACATTCATTTAATTGATCTAAATTAAATATTTGGGTTTTCAATTCTTCTTCATATTTATTGTTTTCAATTTCTAAATTGTTTATTATATTTTTTTGTTTTCCTATTTCAGTTATAAACTTGTCAACTTGTTTATTTAAATCGAGTATTTCGCGTTCTTTTTCTGCTATCACAGTCTCTAGGAATTTTTTTTCCATATTACACTCATCATATTGTTTATTTAATAAAGCTATGGTTTCCTTTTGTTGATATTGACTTTTAATAAGAGGATATGTTTTAGTTATTAATTTTATGTATCGATCAGATAGATCGAATAAATGAAACAATTTATTTAGTAATATGATTGTTCTTGTTTCATCATCATCTTTAGCAGAAACATTGTTTAAATAAGTTTTTATATTTATACGTTCTCTTAAACCTGAGGTCCCATCCTCAGGGAAATGTACCATACTCAAGATTGTTTTAACAATTTCACTAATTTTTTATGGGGTGAGAAAAAATACCTATTTTGAAGTCCAATGTTAATTTTATCTTATTGAAATGAAATGAAATGCACATTATTTTGAATAGGACATTCAATGTTGATTTTTCAGCATTCAAAATAATTATTTCTTGCATTGAATACAGGATACCATAATTTTACATTCTCTCGAATATTACGTTTCTGGACTCATAATCGGAAACTATATCAGGGAGGAGTCCTGATCTTCCTCCTGTTTCTTGTTCTTCTTCCGAGATTTCCACATTGATATTAAATTTAATGCTAGCAAAGGTTTCTGAGGAATTAATGTTCTTAGCCACCATTTTACATTCCACCTCATTATTACCATCTTGAAGTTCAAGTTTCATTACCACAAATGGTGGTAATGAATTTTCTTTAATTGGAAAATCATACTTAGAGAATCCCTGAATAAATATATCTTGACTTGCCGCATGCGTACATGATATCCACAATTTGTCCATGTCGAATTTTTTTCTTTTATTATGTGATTTGGTCCGTACTGCATTTATATGGTTTTGTAATTTAACATCTTGTATTTCACTTTGATCTGTATAAACATTAGGTTTCAAATCATTAATATTCCAAGGAAATATTAAAATAATTGGATTTTTGGTATAATATCCCTTGTCGTAATCAGAATTTTGCCATACATAATTTGTGTTATTTGAGACAATATTATTATCTAAATATCTGTGGATTTTATTGTAATTTAAAAGGAAGTTATTAAAAGGCTTAATGATTGTATTCTCACTTTCGATTCTATTCTTAGGATTATACGAAATTGGTGGTTTAGGAATAATTACGAGACCTTTATAGGTATTTATATCTCTGATAAACGGGGAGAATAATGATTCCAACTTTGAGATGATTATATTAGATTCTTCAGAGGACTCTGTTGTTGTTGTTGTTGCTGTTGTTGAACCGATGGTGGATGGTAATGTTGTTTCTTGAAGTACTTCAGAGGACGTTGTTGTTGTTGTTGTTGGACTGATGGTGGTTTGTAATGTTTCAGATAATTTTGTTATTGTTGGACTGATGGTGGATTGTAATGTTGTTTCATGAATCGGATCATGCCTGATAGCCTTACTGACATTGATACGTTTTCCGCGTAAATAAATAATTATTATAACGACTATAATTAGGATTATAGCAACTAAAATTCTTATTAACCCCATTGCTACTTTTTTCTTTTTTTCCTATTGTTTTTTAGTCATAATAAATTCATAAAAAAAATTATTTTAACAGAATATCAAACATATGCTAGTTTGAACCCCCAAAAGCATTGATTAACGGTTATACTTATAATTTTTGAACAATAAGTTTTACAATTAGACCAGCAGGTATTGTTATTATAAACAAAGCTATGAACAATAAACTAAACTATATCATCTGATAATATTAAACTATACTTATATACATTTGTTTCTTTAAAAAAATAGAGGTTTAATAATAATGGAAAATTGTTTTTTATTAGCTTTTAATTATATACAAACTTTTTCTGAATCGAATGGATATGTCCATAAACGATATATCCTATACGAAGCCTCTGCTTCAGTAGTAAATATGGCTAATGGTTATTGTTATGTAGATAAATCGGTCTTTCATTTCCCCTTCAAATGCATTAATAGGTATCTAGATATAAATACAAAAACGAACAAAGATGAAATAACAGATGAAGAATTAAACCAAAATCAAGAAGAATTAAATAACTTAAGCGAATGTCTAGAAACTCTGGTGTCAGAATATGATATAAAATATGTCTGGGTCTATGGAAATAATCAAATCTTATTCCAATTACCTGTTTTACAAAATCTGGCAGTCTTCGATATCCGAAATAAGAACATCCACACATTTAGAGACAAAATAACAATAAATAAATCTTTTAATGAATATCGAAATGTATTATACCGTCGGGGTAATATTTATACATTTCCACCAGTTTTACATAGTATTACAAATCTTTGTCATTTACTCGCCCAAAATTTGATTAATGGATACCAGGATTCCACAAAGAGTATTACCTTCTATACCACAAATAAAAACAGCAATAATGATCTACAGTGTAATTTTCATTTAGAAGGTGAGAGTAGTTCAACTTGTGCTTGTCTGTTGAATGAAATAAACCGCCTTACTCTTATGTTCATATCGGCTAGTCAAGAGCTATATACGACAGAATATAAAGATTACATTAATAGTAATCATAGGGATAAGGAACGAATGTGCCAATATATGGCTGAACGTGAAGTCGAATACAAACTGCAAGCGCTGTTGCTCAGTATGGTTTGGCCCGAGAAAATACATTGGCAATGTAGGAGAAACATAAATGGAATGGATGTAGGCGTAACAATTCTAAACTCTCTTGTTAAAAATAAATATAACTGGATTCAATGGGAGGTTAGGAATTTTAACAAACACGTAATGAAGCAAACAAGGGTGAATCATCAAGATTCATATATCATAGAAAATATTCTGAACTTTTTAGGGTATGAAGAAACACATAATATATGTAAACTACCATAACAACAATCCTAAAACATTTCATGCTAAGAAGATAATAAAACTAAATTATTTTCAAATGCATGACTTAGGAAAGAACCTGGGACATTGTTTAGCTTAACAATATGAAAGATGCAAGAATAAGGATTTTTTTTTTTCAATGGTCACAAAGGGTTTACATGTTTCATTCCATATTAATTCCACTGTTATTTTCATTAAATAAAAGTGTGCATGTTTTTATTTGTTTAAATTTTGCCTTGGTAATTATTATTCAGTGTATTCAGTGTAGGTTATCGAAAGGGCAGGACTGTATGGGACATATGTTGTTTTCGTTGTGTTTGTGAATTGCCTAGATAAGCTAGATAGTAATAAGTACCACATAAAAGTCCCGGTTCTGACTAATAGCTGGTTGCCGGAAGCACTGTGTTAGCTGAGCCACATATATAAATATCCGTGGCCACTCTCACTACATCCACTAACGGACGGCCATCCAGCCAGCCCACCACACACGCTTTGCTGCCCTTCCAAGAAAAAGTTGTACGAAGATGCTTTCCCAGATTAACCCTAGGCAGAGACAAGCTGAGTTGATTAAAAAATTGAAAAGAATGGAAACACACTTGAAGAAGAAAAAGAAAGAGTTGATTTACCTCAAGAATGAGAATAAGATGTTAACACAGAAGAATGTTGTTATCTACCAGAAGTTTCCACCAACCAACAAGAGAGTGAACTAGAAAATAGAATATATAAGGGGGGAAGAAAAAGAAAGAGTTGATTTACCTCAAGAACGAGAATAAGATGTTAACACAGAAGAATGAATTTTCCACCAACCAACAAGAGAGTGAACTAGTACCTCAAGAACGAGCGTAAGATGTTAACACAGAAGATGCCACCAACCAACAAGAGAGTGAACTAGAAAATAGAATATCCACTATTATTAAAGTGTTTATAATAATAATAATAATAATAATAATAATAATAATAATAATAATAATAATAATAATAATAATTTTTATTTGGGGGAACATTGTTGAAAAAACAGAGAATGTGCAGTGACTTAATGTCTAACATATTCAGGGATTTGGGTACCGAGTGATGTCTGGGGCCAGAATTGGATATTGCAAGCTTTGTGAAGCAGCTTTGTGTTGAGTAATTAGAGGACGTAAGTGATTTTGGGTAGTAGAGTCCCAAGCACAAATACCATAGTTGAGATATGGATAGATAAGGGAGTAATAGAGAGTCACCAGGGCAGGGCGTGGTACAATCTTTATAGAGCTAGTACAATGCCTAAAGCCACTATTACGCAAAGCGTTTCGGGCAGGAAAAACATTAATGACTACAGCTTAAAACTAATGGGTAAAAAGAAAAGATGTGATGAGTATTGTCAAACAGAATATAGAAAGTTTTGTCAATGTTAAGGGGAACAGGCGTTACTCTCGCTTTTTTTTAGAATATCTGGAAAGGTTTGGAGTTCAAGTGACTTGGGCTAAAGATCTAATAGGCTTTAGGTACAGAGACTGGGGATAGTTCCCTGTAAGATAGTCCTTAATGTCAGTACTGGAAGATGGAATATCATTAGCAAGGGATGAACCAATGGAAGAGAAGAACCTATTGAACTCAATAGCAGAATCAGAGGCTGAAAGCTGAGTGTGTGTGTGTGTGTGCCAGATTTAACCTTGTTTGTGTTAATATGCTATAAAATTTGTGTGAAGATGCTCTGGGAAAATGAAGGAAATCAACCATTCCAATAAATATATTTTTCTAACTACATACATAAATACAATAATTATATTATAAAAAAAAACAGTACCACCCAATTTAATATCATAAAATTGTGTAGTGAGTACAATAGGGCATGAATGATAGATACTACTACTAACCTTAAATATGACACGAGCCAAGTTTAATTAATATACATCCGATCCTATCTTAGTGACAGACACCAATATGTAACCATCAATGATACAACTTCTTCCACTCTACCAATTACCGTTGGAGTGCCACAGGGCAGCATCTTAGGACCTCTTCTATTTCTTATATATATAAACGATCTGCCTAATGTCTCTAATATTCTCAAACCTATATTGTTTGCTGACGATACTACCCTTATCTACTCAAACCTCAACCCACATACACTAAATAATGTTGTGAATAATGAATTAAAAAAAGTCCACTTATGGATGTCAACGAACAAACTAACATTAAACATCGAAAAGACTTACTACATCTTATTTGGAAGCAAATCATCAAATGCAATTCAGCTACAGATAGACAACATTAACATCAGTAATAAAAATGATGGCAAGTTTCTTGGCCTATTCCTAGACAAGAGACTCAACTTCAGCACCCACATTCAACACATAACTAAGAAAGTCTCTAAGACAGTTGGTATACTCTCCAAAATCAGATATTATGTTCCTAACTCTGCTCTCCTCTCACTATATTATGCACTAATCTACCCCTATCTTAATTATGGTATCTGTGCATGGGGGTCTACCACTGCAAACCACCTTAAGCCCATCATCACACAGCAAAAATCTGCTATCAGAATAATAACTAACTCTGCTGTCAGACAACACTCAGCTCCCTTGTTTAAATCCCTAAACTTGCTAAATATTAACTCCCTCCACACATTCTCTTGTGTCAACTACATTTACAAAACCCTGTTCTTAAATGCAAACCATGCTCTGAAACTCTCCCTGGACAGATGTAATAGGACCCATTATCACCACACCAGAAATAAATATCTCTTTGATATCCCCAGGGTCAAACTTAATCTGTGTAAACACTCTATGCAAATTAAGGGACCTAGTCTATGGAACTCACTCCCTAGTGAATTGAAAAACTGTAAAACTTTTGCCTTATTTAAAAGCAAAACCAAAAAGTACCTAACTTCATCTATTTAGTTTCCTACACTGAGCTTTAAATTTGCTCTGTACCTAGTGTTACCCAATCTCCTAATTTTTATGTAATATCAAACAACCTTATCATTGTGTTCATTGCTGTCTTCTTTTATGTGCTAGCCATATGCTGTATTGTGACTACCAATTTTTGTCAACTACCATTCAAGCTGTCATTGCAATCAATCTTATATTGTTTCTGCTGTATTGTGCCTACCAATTTGTTGTCAACTACCATTTTAAGCTGTCATTGCAATCAATCATAGCTACCTATGTGCTTTAATATACTGTACCTATAATTTTCTCTCATCTTTTTTTTTTTTTTTTTTCCTTCCATGTAATCTGTTATCATTTTTTGTCTATAAATTTTGCAAGTATTTACCTCCTTAAAATTTTCTTAGATTAAGGACCTGCCCGAAACGCTGCGCGTGCTAGTGGCTTTACAAGACTGTAATTACCATATTTGTATCCTCACATTCCTTATGTACATTCTTGTATATGCATAAATAAAATAAAATAAAATAAAATAAAGCTTAGGTAGGGGAAAATCAACAGAGGTGGTCACAGCAATAATAACAATTGAGTTGGCCCACCCACATCGGGTGGCCCTGGATGAATTATTAAATAATTAATCATCAGTAGGGGGCCATTTCTTGATATATATTTAGTAAAAATGTAAGGTCCTCAATGAAAGCATTATCTAATTGAGACTTACTAATAGACTCTTGGTAGAAGATAGCATCTGCTATGTCTTCATGCCTGCAAAAATAGGCTGCCGAGTGCAAATGATGAGGATAATTTGAAGAATAATGACGTGCTAAATGTAAGTGTTGATTATACCTTTTACTGGGTATCAGGTAAAAAGGACAATTTCGACATTGACAAGCATTACCCAACAGCCCTACATTTGGTCGGTATTTCTTATACACTTCTTCAAAAGTATCATTTGTTACCTGAACTCCTCGTCCAGAAGCCTCTATTAGGATTTGTGACCTTGTCATGGGGCGCACAATTTCTCTGTGTGTTGATAAATATTCCTGCAACCACAAATCCTTTTTATGTTGAACAATTATATTTTCAAACTCCTTGTAAATATTGAGACAATTCTCCTGGTGAACCCGCTGAGTCACTAAAGCTTGGACGTTATCACTAACATTTGAAGTTAGCCGTTCACGAGAGTCTCTATACTGTAGGGCATGTGCAGTATAAATAAACACGTTGTGTTCATTAAACATATTGTCAATAACGTCTTCCTTTAGACCAACTTCTTTAGCAAAAATTCGCAATGAAAACCAAGATATATCTCCAGCCAGAAAAACATCCCGTAGCTTCTCTACCTTTTTCATATCCACAGCTATGGGGATCTGTTCAATTAACTTTTCCTTAATATTTTGCATATCCTCGTCTTTAAAATGTTTTCTGGCTGTCTTCTCAACCTCTTCTAAGGTATAAAAATCCTTAAGGGTTAGGTTTTCTGAGGTCGCAATGTAGTTCTTCACCCATTCTTCTTTAAGCTTTTCATCAACAAGTGTTTTGGCAAAGAAATCAGTGAAGGGTGTGGAATTCTTTTCCTGTTTCTTATATTTAGAAAGGCAACGACCAATTTATTCTAAGAGAATCATCCTCACAACTTTGATAACAACTTTATCCTCTAGAGGAGTCTCATCACTTCGTTGATGTAAGTAAAGTATAAACATAGGTTTAATTAGTGACTCACATTTTATGGGTTTTTCCCCCAAATTTCTTTCAAAACTCTCTGTCATGAGTGCTTGGGCCGTGTCATTGATAAGCACTTGCCAATATTTCTTAAAACTTGGTCGGTGGAGATACCCCGATGTTGCTGTTGCTTCTATGTGTGCAATACGCAATCGCACAAACTCAGGCCTAGGCTGAGTTGGGTTTTCAAACAGAATCCTCATCCAGGTCACTCCTAAAGCTGCCATGTGAATGTCAAAATCAATAATGTATGGATTTTTTGTGATTGCATAAGTCGCACACATCGCATAGAGTCTTGTACCCATTAATGGGGCCATAATTTGGGAAGCATCTTGAGAAAAGATCGGGATTATGGCATTAAAGTTATTATCAGATACCAACTCCACTACTTTGCTCTTTTCTATGGCAACCTGGCTCATGATAGTATATGGCCATTTCAGTATACTTCTAACACTATATGACCATGGATTGATTGTTACAGAGTTACTATGTGGAGTATATACGGGAATGCCAGAGATCGTAAACAGTTTTAAAAACTCATATTTATTATTACTATTCAACATCGTGGGGAAATCTCGATCTTGCAAGTCAGATATAGTGGAGGTCATTGTTACTTGACAATAATCATCTGGATCATTTTTAATGCGCATTATCAACTTTTTTTGTTCTTCATAAATCTCCATGAACATTTTACAATCATTTCTATAATCTTCATCTGAATGACCTTTCATCTGAAGACATTTAGTTTCATATTTTCCACCTCTTACTGTTGTACTCAGAATAGTTTCAGCCAGATCTTTTTCATTTTGGAATTTTTCAGTGGTTAATATTACTCTTATTTTATTAAGCAAGGATCTTAACTCTAATTCATATTTTTTAAATTCTTTTTGTTCTAACCGATCTCGAATAGATCTACTACTGAGTTCCTCACTAGCTTGAATTGATTTCAAAATTCTTTCCATTAAAGGTAATACATCTGAAGGAACTGGTTCTTTCTTATTATTAATTTGAATAATAACCGAATTCCATTGTCGAAATACTTCATTCAACTCAAATAATGATATACGACGAAACTGGGGTGAAATGTGACATCCATTATTACCATATATTAATCTAAGTTGTTTCACTTGTTCTTGTTCACAGGGAAAATATACCCACTCATTCAGGTAGAATTTGTCCTTGGCTATACCCCCTGGCAGTAAGAAACCTTTCACTGACAACTTCAGGATCGGTGAAGTTCCATCAGATATGTATCCACCAATTTTCTTCATCTCTTCCTCTAATTCATCTGACGTTTTCGCCCAGAAAAGTGAAGGCATATTGGTACTACCATTGTGCAAACGCGACCTTATATCCAGACTATACTGAACGGGAAAGTCACATCCCACACCTAACACAAAAACCTCACAAATCTTATTCTCAACCTCATTCATTTTGTCAATAACATGACTTGGCTGAATCAATGTTGTATTATGATGGCCGTCAGTAATAAGAAACACTTTGATATACCTCTCCTTACATTGGTAAACCTCATGTACAATAGTTTGTAGGGCACCAGTCAAATCTGTTTGACCATTAGCAAAATCACTATTTATTAGGTTTGTTTCTGATCGTTTTAATTCAACTTTACTGCCAAACACGAACAGATTCGTTCTCCCTACCAAATGAGGTGCCACATATTCGTTCCACCCTGTCATTACACCATTCCAGTAAATGAACATGGATCCTGACACATCTGCCATGAGAATATTGTAGGTACTTGCTTGATGAGACACATTATTCTTTGGATCCGCTCCCGTTAATAATAAATCTGGTACTTTAGCTGGCATCTGGAACACTATGTGAGTCTTCTCTTCACCTTCGACATTCTTCTCTTTAATAATACAGAGTTCCATTTCCAATATCCCAAAATCATTCGTCTCTTGTTCATCATCTTCCTCTATTATAACCATTTCAGGCGGGAGGGGGAGCAACATTAACTGCTGTGTAGATTGTTCTAAAAAAAAAAAAAAAAAAAAAAAAAAAAAAACATATATTAAAATAAGAAAAAAAGGTATATTGTAAAAAATGTATATAAACATCTATATATTCGTATTATTACCTACCATCCATTGTTTCCTCTTCTAAAAAGGGACTTGGACTTCTAGATTTGGGGTTCGTTTCAGCTTTCTCCAAGTAATTTCCCATTATATCAGTTTGTCTTTAAGGAGAGGATGCGGAGGGCATCCTGACTGTTAATAAACTGAAGGCTCAGATGATATTCAACTCCTTTTATATAATCATACAACATGCACTTCACTTCTGTTTCATTGTCACTGATGTATCCAAGATGGACTGTATAGTAGGCATAATGTATTGTAAGATTTTTCTAAGGTACCTGATGTTTGAACACATATGATGTTTAAATATTTTTTTTTATGAAGAAGGTTTGAATCTTTTTCTTATTGGATTATCATCATTGTCTTCAACATTTTCCATTAATTCTTCATCATGTTCTTTTAAATTAAAGAATTGATTGGCATCGTATTCTGCCTGAACCTTACCCCGATTATTAATAAATTCTATTATACCACACATAATTAAACTTATTCCAGTTTGAACCAAGGCATGTATTATTATTGTACTAGAAGAAGTTGGTTGATAGTGTTTCATATCTTTCATGTCTAATGAAAGAAGCATTAATAATTTGTCAACATGTTCATTCTTGTTATTTTCAATGCGTTGTAAACTAATTATAATCTGCTTAAAAATTAGGTTTATTGACGATAAATACTGAGGATATTTCTGGAGAGCAATGTCTTTAATTTGTTCAGAAACATTTTTAAATAATTGAAAGAAGTCTTTAACATAAGAGTGATCTGATAATATGTTTTGTACCAAAGTTATCATATTTATAATATTTTTCAATTCTTCATCGTCCATATCCTCTAGATTTTGATTACCAAATTCATAAATAAATTTAGACATTTCATCATCATTGTTTTTAGGAGAACATTTTTGTTGAATGTATATTTTCAATAGATATCGTCGTAATTCTTTATTATTCTTTTTCACTTTATAATCAAATACATGACTATATAAACTACCTCTATCTTTTTGGGGGAAATGTGGTCTAGGAGATGGCAAATCTGTTAGTTCTGGTTGTTTTTGTTGTTCTAGTTTTGATTCTGGTTCCATTTTAGGTTTAGGTCTTGGTTCAAGATCAAGTATGGGTTCAGGTTCAAGTATGGGTTCAGGTTCAAGTTCAAGTATGGGTTCAGGTTCAAGTATGGGTTCAGGTTCAAGTATGGGTTCGGGTTCGGGTTGTAAAGAAATTTGTGAAAATAAAGGTAATGACGATATTGAATCTGAAGATAGTATTCTTGAGTAATCATCAGATGATGTAGGTAAATATAAATTACTATTAATAATAGATTCCATTTTTATTTACTAAGGTAATAAATGTACATTATATATTTCATCAAACCCCAAAAATATCATAATATTTTGAATGAAATTAGAATCTTGATGGTTGATTGATTTTTCCGTCATAATAAGCTTAGAAAATTGACTAGTTTGCCATTTAATTAATTTATATTTATCTATATTTTTCCTTGGATAATCTATTAGTTTTACTGACACATAAATCCCATTTTCATTTCTATAACAGTCCCAATGAAATTTTTCGGGATAAATCATACTGAGTAGTAGCGTTTGTAATTTGAATTCAACTTCACGTCCAGCCATGAATTGACAGAAGCGTTCATTGTGATTTGGATTGCATTTAATATATTCTTTGTATTCAGTTAAATATAGATCTTGACTGGCGGATAAAAACATGAGAATGAGGCGATTTATTTCATTTAATAAACATGCACACGTTGAATTGCTCTTGGTGGCTTTGAAATGTAAAGAACAATGTAAATGTCTACAATCTGGGTTCTTTTTACTATCTGCATAAAAATTAATATTCTTCAAAGAATCTTGATATCCTCTAATTAGATTTTTGGAGAGCATTTGACAAAGATTAGTTATACTATGTGAAGGTGGTGGAAAATTATTACGTTTATTATAAACTTGTATAGGTCTTGGTATGGAATACTCATCTAATTTAATTTCTTCTCCAAATTTATAGATAGTTGAACTCCTTATATTAAAGACAGTAAGATACTGCAATACCGGTAATTTAAAAAGGATTTGATTAATTCCATAAACCAAAGCATATTTTACATTAAACTTGGTTACTAACAATTCTAGGCACTTATTCAAATCATCATCGTCATCATCACTAATCATTTCATCTTCATTTGCCTTTAAATGTAGAGATGTATAAATATTTTTAAGAGGGAAATGAAAAGCTGATTTATCTACATTACAAAAACCATTAGACATATTTACTACTAAAACAGAAGCTTCATAAAGAATATGATTTTTATAAAGACGGGGATTATAGTAACTATCATTTGGTTCATAAGATGTTTTTTGAATGTAGTTGAAAGCTAACAATAAACAATTATTGTCCATTTTTTATATATATATATATTATAAATGTTAGAAGATTGCATGTTATATATAGTATAATATATATTTAATTATTTATTTACATATTTTTTTTATTTATATATAAACGATTCGATTATTATTATTATTATTATCATCATTATTATTATTATTATTAATATTATTATTAATATTATTAACTGCAGCATTAGTCGTAGCAGTATCGATAGTAATAGTTGTACCAATATTATCAATAGGGTTATTTGTAATTGTATTAGTAAGTATATTATTATTATTATTATTATTATTATTATTATTAGATATTGATAGAGAATTATTATTTATGGTTGGTGAAGCTTCTTTAGATGCCAATGGGTAAGTGTGATCTTCCAAATTAGAGATTGTATTTACATTCATATGACGATAACGGTGTCGTAGGGCCATTCGTGCATTGCTACCCCAGTGAATACTTTCATCATTTGTAAGCAATTGGTTAACTTCACCAACGCCACCCTCACCACTAAATTCTTCATCTTCTTCATTTCCACCTTCCATTATTATTTCACCTTGATTAATATAACTTTTTAAAAATTCCTTAACGTTTGAATGTCCTAAAATTTCACTAATAATTTTAAAAGGTAAAATATGATTCTTACCTAATTGTTTGAAAGACTGTTAAAAGTACGTGTAGCAAAATCAGCTCGGAGTGAATGGAGACCTGCCCCTTTTAAATCTTCTTGAACACTATATTCTTCATTAGGAGATAATTTCTGATTTCTTTCTTTAGCAACTTTCCAAAGATAACTTTTAAAAACTTTATGTGTACTCTGGTAACTAGAATCAAAAATAGGTTTATCCAAATGATCAGCTATATTTGTCCCAGGATATTTCAGTAGAGTTAATCGTAACATCTTCTTATTTGCATAGGGAATGAGGTATTGAATAAAAAAAGTGGAAGCCCCTCCTTTTAATAAGGGAATGTTGCGATCCTTACCGTGTTTACTGTATACTACTGGCAAAACTACAGTCTGAGTGGCTGGGTAATATGCATCTACAACATTACGATAAGTTACATTGTTGGCTTCTTTGGCTCGAAGACCTGTATGGTATATAAGTAAAATTTTGTAAGCATGTTCAGACTGAGAAAAATTCCATATTCTAGCAACCGTCTGAGCGATCAAACGGCTATCTAAAATAGGCTTATTGTTACGGCGTAAATTAACAGATGTACGAGGAAGACGCATTTCTTGTCCAAGAATGGGACCTACGATGTACTTGTTTAGTGTTCGAACGTTGGTTAGACGCGTCATATATTTTAAATTGGCATCCCGGTTTAAATATACATTATATATATTTATCAAATCTGGTGTAACTGGTGCCTCCCGACCGACTTGCTGAAGCTTAAAACGGCCAAATTTTTCAAACGTACACTTGTAATTCTTCAAACTAGATGGGTTAAGTAATAAACGTTTTTTGCGCCTTTGTAGTGTGGATATAGGAGGAGAAGATTGTTGTTTATTGGTTTCTTCATCTTCATTTTCGACATATGTTATAATTTCTCGTTGCGTACGTGGATTAAAAATAGGACGATTGAATTCCTGTTTTATACATTCCAAATCACTTTGGTTTAGGTATTTACTAAATATTTGATCAATAACATGTTCATCCATTTTTTTATATATTTACCAAAAATTTTATATTAGAGGGGGTAAGTATATGTGTATTAGAGGAATAGTAATGAATAGGAATATATATGTGCTGAAGCACAATATAATACTTGTATAATTTACATAAGTTAAGCTTACAGGCACAGAAAACATTTCACCCATATATTTTGTATAATTATTTGTTATAATTTCTTTCATTTGAGCAATTTTATCTAAACAAGAAAGACTAGGATTATTATTATTATTATTATTATTGTTAATATTACTAATTTTGTTATTAATGTTCCCTGCAGTTATCTCATGTTGAAAATTCCGAATTTGTCGTATATCTTTGCTTATATTATCATAAATAAACTTTTCTAAATCAGGAATAATATAGAGATAATATACAGATACAATTTGTTGAAGTTTTTCTTTACGCAAATCAATACTAAACATGCTATTTAATGATATACCGACTAAACTAAAAATTAAACTATAATTTTGTGATGGTAATAAAATAGATAAAAATATAGAGGCTATATTAAATATATTCATAATTTTAGAACATAACGAATATAATCGAGATATTGAACAAAAATTTTCATAATTTTTATAAATTTTATCAATTTCATCAATATATTGTTCAATTATTAAATTATCTAATTCTAAAAGTATGTTATTTTCATGTTGTAAGCCGTTATTACTATTCATTGTATTTATTTTTTGTATTATTTAAAAAATATAATGTTGGATATATCTAATACAAAAATTTACTATTGTTTACAATGTTCAGGATTTTTCTGTTGGATTCTTTATATTCCCATCGAGTATAAATATTGTCCCAAGTGTTTTTCAACAGCCACAATTAATGTCTACATTAAAGATGCCAAGTTCTTATTGGATGCGTCAATTACTAATGAAATTTGCGAGCGAGGAAATACTAATAAAGAATTCAAACTTCATGAATGTACTAAACACTCAGATTATACCTCATTTATGAAAAAAAATTCCCAATCTGGAAGAAGAATGTTTTCTCTTATTCTCATCCCCCCCTGTAGCACCTGAGGGTAGATTAAAATTTCAACAGAATGCGGTAACACAACCAAATTTATCCTCATTACAAACAATATCTGTAATCTATTTAAATAAAAGTGATACAAATATGTTGAGTATCACCAGTAACGGTATTTTAAAAATAAATGTTTCTCAGGAAATTGGAGAAATTTTATTAGTAGCTATACTATTTATTAAATCAATTGGAAAAACATATGTTATTATATCAGTCGAAGATAATAGTATTAGTGTAGTATGTATTTTAAAAAATCATATTAAAAGAGGAAAATTTTTTAATCAACAACTTTCCCAATTTCGTAAAAGCTATATCTATACCAACTTTTCAGTATACAGCCACTTGGAAATATTTAAACAATTATTGAGAGGAACCAATACCCTTTAAAACCTGTGGATTATTACATCGACATATGGCACAAAATAACTTGTCAAAGTTATCCATCTGGTAACAAGAAATACATATACCATGCCCACAATGTAACATTATAAGATCTTTATCGCTATTTTCATTTAAACAAATTAGACAAGTAAAGCGGACATATTTGGAATATATGGCTAAAGCTTCTGGAAGATTTTGCTGTTGGAGATAACAGTCTTCATTTTTTATAGTGATGTGATCATAATTCCATAAAATATATACTTCAGCTTCTACCAAGTTTTTATTATCAACATAACAATTATTGATGTTAGATAATTCATGAAATTTACTGTACATTTGTAATGATGATCTTTTTTTATCCTTATTACGTTTTTTTCTTTTTCGTTTTCGTTTTCGTTTAAGATAATGTCGATTTCTTTTGGGATCTTGTAAATAAAGTAAATAAATATTTTCTCTTTTAGTTATCATTTTTTATTAATTTTATACGTCCTGTGAGTGCGAGATGATGGAGAAGTTTTAGTGGATTTTTTAAATGGTGTGTCTGTAAACGATATGTCATTAGTGTATATGTTACTTTTTAAATACTCAAGAGGTCGGCGACACATTTTGGTTTTTTGGGGAATAGTTAAAGAAGTAGTTGACTCTTCCACAGAAAAAACATATGCTATTTCAGGAAATTCTGATAATGTACAACATATATTATTCTTTGGGGGGGAAGTAGGATGGTAGATGAGTTGGCCTTGTTCTACGAAAAAATGATAATTTTGAGGCATAATATGAACAAAAACATTTTCACGTTCATTTTTAGTATTTTTATTATTATGTTTATATACAGCCATAGAGTATGGTATGAGTGGTAAAGATTCTTTTTCTATTGTCTTTCTTTTATTGTTTAGTATCAGATTTTTACTTACTTCAATCTGATTTGGTGAATAATATATAAATAAATAAAACCAAATAATAATACTAAGAATAGTAAGAATAACGAAAAATAAAATATCATAATACATACACATTTTTTGTATAATTAAATATTTAGTCTAGTGACTATTCTTCGCGATGGTAAATCTGGAGAGGTAAGACTTTTTAAAAATAATTGATAAAATATATTATCATTATCATTAGCATTACATGATGATATATCTGATAATACCATTTGAGCTTCTCGTGGAGTTAACTGTAATCCCTCTTTTTTTTCTCCATTTTCTCTCTCATGTGTAGGACAATTGTTTTTATTCATAGCACATCTCACACTCTCTCTATATCCCATTGCACTGTACTAGGTGGACTAATAATACGGACGTGTTCCAACGAAGTTTGAATCATAGTTGTAGATAAATGTTCAATACCCTCCTTTATTTTCAATTCATTATCTTGGAAAAGTTTTTCAAATATTTTAGTTATATTTTCATCATGTTTTGTAATTTTTAAAAACTTCTTTGGATTCCCTAATATCGACTGTGAGGTGGTGAGATTAGATGACCCAAAGGCTGGAGGAGGTGGTAACACTTTCATATTTCAAATATAAAAATAATAAGATCAAATAAGACAATGATCAGTTTATCAAAGTGTGATATTTTAAAATTACATGAGGCACAGAAACATCAAAATGTCAATACCCATTTGTTACATTTATACAATCCCCAAAATATTGGAAATAAAAAAAATAGGGATTTGGAAGAATTTCCGTTAGTTTATGATTCAAAGTTATATAAGTTTATCACATATGTAAAAGAATACAAATCTAAATTAGGAAGTAATGTAGCTATTATTGAAAAATTTGATAAACATTTTTTATCTTGCTCGCCTCAGTATGTATTAGGACATTACCTCATGGGTGATACAGGTGTTAACAGATATTATCAAGAATTTCAAACAAAATTAGGTGATATTAGCCATATATCGGGAAGTTTTGCCCTAGGTAACATGTTAACTCCAAATTTGGATTATACAATGTGGATTAGGTCTGAAGATTTACAGCTCCATCGTATATTTGTTGGTCAAGTATTTCTGACAGTTTCACAAATGCGTCAACTAATAAGTCAGTCTCCATACAGAAAACATCAAATACTAGGTTTCAGTGATGTTACTACACCTTCGAATTTTGAAAAATTGGTTAACGAAGAAAATGCTGCCCAGTTCTTTGATTTTATTCCATTTCTTCGTAACCATTCAAAATCAGTTCTTGAAAAAGATATGGTATATATTACTGAAAAAATTGTATATTGTAAAACTTAAAGTAATGTAATTTCAAATAAAAAATGAATAAACATGAAGCAACTAAAATTATTAATACCTTAGATCAATTATTATTGCTTCCTATAGGTAAATTATATGGACAAATTCAAGATATAAATGATACAGCTATTATAAAGAAGATTTTAGATGATTTTAATGATATTATTATTAAAGGAGATGAAAATATTCAAAAAATCATTGATCCAAATCTCTTAGCATTTTCTAACAAAACTAATATTCAAAATTTCAAAGCAAATATAGAAGCACTTCTTTGTGGTGACCTTTATTTTTTAAGAAAATTAACATTTATATATGGAACAAAAGTACGAGAAATGTTCCGGATACATATTCAGACTAAATATCCATATTATATTTATTGTAATTATTTACAAGATGTAAATATGTTGCTTACGTGTCTTAATGATTGTGAAATATATGATGAAAAATCTCTATGTACAATATTTAATGATGATAATATATATAATAATATCCAGGCAATTCTAATTTGGACAAGATTTAAAGAGTGGTTTAAAATTTATCCATACTGTTCCATTCTAAAACAAATTTCAAAATTAGAAACAAGTGAGAGTTTTATAGAATTTATGCGTTTACATAATAAAATTAATACTGGATGTTTTCGATATAGTCTTGTAAATTTTGGAGATCGAATTTTTCTCATAAGAGACAAATATAAACGAAGATTTTGTAATGAAAGTTTATTACACAATGAAAAAAAAAATATTATAGAAGATGCTTCCCATCCTTTAGCTACCATTCTAGATGAGCAGTTATATTGGAACTGTAGTAATTCAATGGATATTGAAAGTTTATTGCAAACTTCATCTTTTGAGAAAGCAGTTTTTAATAAAGGATGTAAAGCTCTATGTAATCCACATAATTATAATTTAGCTAAAACCTACTTATATCCTAATTCAAAAATACATCCCATTGACCCAAATTTTAATAAAAAATTTATTTATGTATGTGAAACTGGGTCGATTTTGAGGTTAATATCATTGGAACTTCAAGAACATTCTCTTAGACATTACACCGTTATACATCCCACAAATATATTTAATTACCATAATACTATTATACTTTTGTTATTTATCATAATAATAATATTAATTGTTTACTTTTATTTATACATATATAAAAATATATAATGACTATAGTTAGTATAGAAACTATTACCCCCAGCAACACCCCTAACCCTAACCTCAGCAACAACCCTAACCCTAACCCCAGCAACAACCCTAACCCTAACCCTAACCCTAACCCCAGCAACAACCCTAACCCTAACCCCAGCAACAACCCTAACCCTAACCCCATCAACAACCCTAACCCCAGCAACGACCCTAACCCTAATTCTAGCAACAACCCTAATAATTCAAGTGACAACCCTAATAATTCCAGCAACAACCCTAATCCCAGCAACACCAACCCGATCTCAAGTCCTACCTCCAACTCCACCAACCTTAACCAACCTAATAATCAAAATTCAAATAACATTATAAATAATCGCCAAACAAAAGTTATATTAAAACTAATTACAATTACACTTATGACATCTGTTTTTGGTACAGTTTTATATATTCTTGGAGATAATATGGTAAATAGAAAAATTTATGAATGCATAACCCCTTATTTGTTATCTCATATACAAAATAATTTGAATAATTATTCGATAATTTCTAATTAAAAACATACAGAGTCAGTACCTGATGTGAATTCAATTTTAATATTTAAAATAATTTTAAACACTTATAATTTGTAATAAAAAAAAAAAAAAAAAAAAAAAACGTGTGTCATACTTCTCAAATTTAGGTAGGCTATGATATAAAAACAGCATTTATTACACATTTTTACACATCCAAAGTATAATAATAGCATTAAACTTATAGTTAAAAACTAATCCTTAATAATATAGTCTATTAGAACAGTTTGATCAATTTGTTGGTTTCCTGATATAGAAGTGAATTTTTGATAATGTAATTCCACTATTCACCTTTTCAAAATTTTCCTCTAGATAATGGGAAAAAAGAGCATTACACTCACAACAAAACATTTTATCTCCAACATAAATGAACTTGTTTCCCTTAAACTCTTTAATAGCATATAAGGCATCACTATAATATTCATACTTTAAAGGTTCTCTTTCACTTAGGTTGAGTTCATCTATCATTTCATAATATCCTGAAGTGCTCATATAAAAACTACCCTCAGCCATTGCATTTGGGATTGAACTCTTTTTTTCTAGTGGCCATGTCATTAAAAGAACATCAGGATGATATTTATTATTAATTGCCTCAGAGATATTTATATTATCCACCTCCATCCATGATAAAGAATTTATGTTTGAGTAATTATCAGTAGCTTTCACGTCCACATTTCTTAATCTCAATAGATTTTCAATGAATGCAGTGCCAGCAAAAACACTTACAAGAGAACCTTCACCTGTGAATTTAATAATTGCATCTATTTCTATTTCTAGTGGCAAATAATGATCAAATACTCCTCGTAGGATTCTACACAAATCAGGAAAAATATGAAGACAGTTAATTATATACACAATTTCTTCTTCCAATGGGTAAATTGAAGAAAACTTCTTGGATATTTTATTCCTTTTTACATCTAGTGAGAAATCCATCTGTTTCTCCAACTGCCTTTTTTCTTCATCTGGTGTTATTATTGTGTATATCTTCTTTTCATCTGCATTCAAGATAAAATTCCACCACTCTGCAGCGTTCGAAGATGATATTTTATCTTTGAATTTTCTTATAAATAACTTTGGTAACTTTCCACCACGAGTGGGAATTTCATCAAATTCTGAAAAAAAAACTATCAAAAAGGACTTTTCGACAGCCTCTGTTCAATAAAACTGTCCCACACACATGGCATGGTATTTCATATGCATGTTGTGTGTTGAAATGTATTACTAAGTAGTACATTGCAAAGAACTTTTTCTGGCAAATATCACAGGCAAAACATTTTCTTGTCAAAATTTTGGACAGATAATTACCATTGCAGATTTCTCTCTCACACCGATCACATTTTGTATGGGTCAGGTAAGACTGATGATCAAATAAAAAAATAACTTTATCACCCTTGTATGTTGAAATATTCTTAAAAAAACTTTTAGGAGATGTCATTATCAGCACTTGATTATAACAGTCAGTTCCACCACTAGTAATCTCTTCACCATTCACAAAGGCTTCACCTCTCCATTCCAATTGACGTAGTTCTTGTTCAAGTTGAGTCCAACCATTAGAGGGTGATGATATGAGTAGTCGAACATTTTGATCCATAATAAATTTTTGAATGGTTGAACCCATCTCATATTCTGGTTTTGTGTCTGGTCTCACTATATATTTTTTTTGTTCATAAGTCAGATTTCGCCACATAATCTTTGCAACCGGACTTTCCCATATTTTGCTAGTGTCTGTTATTTGGGTTATAATATCATTGCCTAGTGGCCTAAACTGATGATTTTCATTTTCAATAAACTTGTTAAAAACAGAAATTACTTTTCTCCATATGTTGGTGCCAGTCATAATGTTCAATCCAATCTACCACCTGTAAAATCAAATGTATGATAGGTTAAATTTTTACAGACATATTGTGCAAATTAATGTTTATATATATTTCATATTTCAATCAGAGGAAAAAAAAAAGATAAGCCTTATCATTTTGTGCTGAAGGTCGGTTATTTTAATAGTTTATTTACATTGTTTATGTATCAACTTTTGTGGTAAGATATGATTAATTCCCAAAGATGTCATTCCTACCACATTAGAAAACATTTTCATTGATTATGACCATTATTGTAATTTTTTATTAAAAAAAAATGTTAATTATTAGTAAAAAATCATATGATTACAACAAGATTCAGAACAGAATAATTAATTGAAAAAAAAATAATAATGTATTTCTTGGACCAATCATCTGAAGGCTTTGTTGTACTGTTGTAGCTAGTTAATATAAAGCTTCCATATAGAAGTCATCGTCCAATGTTCATTTTCTCCATCTTCATTTTCTCCATCTTCATCTTGTTTTACCTCAGTGCAACATCCTTTATAATCAGGGTTGTAGAGAGCTGTAAACTCATTCTGTAAATAAACTTTCTGATTGAGTAATCTCAAATGTTCAGGTAAGCTTAAATCCACTCCTGCATATTTTTTGGCAATCTCTGCCATTACCTTAACCCATTCTATAACACTTTCAATTTTACTGTAGCATACTTCTATTCTTCCCAAACCGAGGTGAACAGGCGTTATGATCTGTGACTCCAAACGGAAGTTATCATATAACATTTCTACTGCTCGTATTTTCATAATTCTTTGAACTAAATTATTACAGTTTCTTTTTTTTGGATTTGTAGCCTCATACTGCTGCTTTTCAATCTCCGCTAAGCTCCTTATGCGTGCAATAAATTTGGGGATATCTTCATAATCCACTACACAATGCCCAATGGCGATAGTCACAATCACATCATTAACAGAAGCTGGATAAAAAGAGTCATCCAGCACCTGTGGCCGGTATATCCCGTCCTCACTTGATGGCACCACTGTCCATTTGGAGGGGGGGTTTTCGGGAGAATCCTTACTTGATGGCGCCGCTGTCCATTGGGAGGGGGGGGGTTCATGAGAATCCTTACTTGATGGAGCCGCTGTCAATTTGGAGGGGGGGTGGTTTTCAGGAGAATCCTTACTTGATGGCGCCGCTGTCCATTTGGAGGGGGGGGGATCAGGAGAATCCTTACTTGATGGCGCCGCTGTCCATTTGGAGGGGGAGGGTTCAGGAGAATCCTTACTTGATGGCGCCGCTGCTGTCCATTTGGAGGGGGGGTGGGTTTCGGGAGAATCCTGACTTGATGGTGGTGCTGCTGCTGCTGTCCATTTGGAGGGGGAAGTTTCGGGAGAATCCTGACTTGATGGTGGTGGTGCTGCTGCTGTCCATTTGGAGGGGGAAGTTTCGGGAGAATCCTGACTTGATGGTGGTGCTGCTGCTGCTGTCCATTTGGAGGGGGGGTGGGTTTCGGGAGAATCCTGACTTGATGGTGATGGTGCTGCTGCTGTCCATTTGGAGGGGGGGTGGGTTTCGGGAGAATCCTGACTTGATGGTGGTGGTGCTGCTGCTGTCCATTTGGAGGGGGGGTGGGTTTCGGGAGAATCCTGACTTGATGGTGGTGCTGCTGCTGCTGTCCATTTGGAGGGGGAAGTTTCGGGAGAATCCTGACTTGATGGTGGTGCTGCTGCTGCTGTCCATTTGGAGGGGGAGGGTTCGGGAGCAGACTCACAGATAGTGTTGTCATCACTAATTTGTGCCATTCCTGACTGAAGAAGGAGTGATTTACAATTACACTGTTTATTATTATTATTATTATTACTATTTTATTTATTTTTCTCACAATGCTACCCACCATCCGTCTGTCCTCGTTTAGTTCCATAGTGAGAATGAGCTTAGAGTTTTTTTTATCCCACTTAAGTACACATTAGAGAGTTGCGCCAGCATGTTTCTCTACACTTTGGTGGCCAATTTAAATCTGGTTCTCCCCCCCCCCCAAAAAAAAAGCAGCTCCCAACCACCTCGGTGAGATCACTCTAATTTATCATTGTGGGTCGGTTGTTTAATCTAGGAAAGTCTCTTAAGAAAGCAACTGGTGAAAGCGGCAAGTATCACTAATTTCCCATTCTTCAGACATCAGTTGTTCTTTGGGAGACTATTTCCATTATCAACTTATAATTATTTAAATACATAATACTTTTAAATCTTCTACAGCTCTCTTCCAGAATCCAATCATTAGATGTTCTAGACCTTCATTAAGTATGAATTGTTTAAGGTGTAAATGGGGAATTTGGATGGTGGTATCTATCTTTTCATGCAATGTGGCTACATTCCAACATTCTGTTTCAGTATCCGAAACCAAACTTTTTACAATCTTCCGAGTGCATTGGGCTACTAAACTACAATTTTTTCTCATCTGAGATGATAATAAACCCTCATCTTTCAAGATAAAACTACAAATTTTATCCTTTTCCCCAGTTTGAATTATATTAATAAAGAGTTTGGGATTACGGGTTACAAAAATTATACATTCTCTCTTATAATAAGAGTAATAGATGATAATCATTTCGATAAAAAATGATCCATATTCTTTCCCCCCTAAGCGAGCAATTAGTGCATTATATTTTTTAGTTTTTTCCACATGATAAACTCTGTCAATGCTTTTGAAGTCATTACAAAATTTTAAGTCAATGATGTATATATTGTCACAGTCTTCATCACCATCACTAAAAATGCGACAAGAATAGTTTTCATATTTAAACCATACTCTGTCATTAATTTCATTAACCAAAGTTTCATATAAATTTTTCATGTATGGTTCCATATATTTTATGGTCTGACATTTTTTGGTTTTACATAAACTATATTGGTTGATTTGATACCAGGAATTATCAACCTCTTTTTCAAAACATTTCACCCATTTTTCATAAACATCATATTGTCCAGTTGATTTCCAATTAATGTGTTCAAACATCAGGTACCTAAAATAAAAATCTCGCTTGAAATAGTTTTTTGTTAACAGAAATTCTTCTTCATCACATTTGTAGTATGTCGACCAAAGTGGAATTGATATTCCATCGATTCGCATCATCTCTCTTAAAGTTTCTTTTTCCTCTTCTGAAGCTTGAACCATCTTTAGAAATGTAAGAGGGTCCTTGGCAAAGGATTTATATCCATTGTTATTGCTTCTTATATTAAAATTTTCGTCATAAACACATAATATTGTATATCTTTCATCTATATTTGAAATAAGTTCGATGAAGAATCCTTCGTTTTCTATTTGACATCGTAGTATAAATTGAAATTGTGATGCTAGTGGTTTCCCTTCCTCGTTAGATCCCATCCATATTTTCAAGGAATAAAGAGTTTGTATTTCTGTTTCAAACAAAAAATTTGATGGTAATTTTAAATCTCGTTCTAATGTAATATTTAGTCCACAATTATAAAAGTATTGAATATAGCTAGACAATTGTAAACTTGATGTAATTGAAGGTACAAAAGATTTGAAATTCTCACATTCCGTAGTAAACATCATCTTGTCGAAAGGATTCATTATGAAAAAAAAAAAAAAAAAAAATCTCTTAATAAAATGTCAATTTACCCTAAATGGCCTCTCTGGCAAAAGAATGTTGAAAATTATCTCAATTTTTTTTGGTTAAAGCTGTGTATGTGGATATTGGTATCCCAGATGGTTTTTCTCCTCCTCTATTACTTTTGATTCTTTCCCGCAACATCCTGGATTGCTATGGGAGGGGAATCCACAAAAAACTTAACGACTCTTCCTTAGTTGGTTAGTATCCTCACAGCTCTCTTACATCTCGGCCTGTCACAGTCTGTTAAAAAAAATCCATTATAGTAGAAGAAATAAGGAGACTGATTGACCTAGTTGTGTGAGAACCATGAGCAAACAATAGTCACTCTCCCTTTTTCAATATAATAACAGATATGACAGCCACACCATCAGGAGATCCACACACACACACCCCCCCCCCCCCTCACAAATGAAATGAGAACACTGACCTGCTCGCGTGAATGGAGAGAAACTATGAAGCAAGAGAGGGTGGCTCTGTCTTATATTGACAGGAAACAGGAAACTCTCTTAAAAAAAAAAAAAAAAAAAAATACAGTTTGAGATGAATTTTTAAAAATTAAATGTTGTAAATGAATTGGAATGGTGGTATCCATTTTTTCATGTCTTGTTCCATATATGTTATAGTCGGACAATTTTTTTTTTCAAAATGGGTTCAAACATCAAATAACTAAAATATTTATCTCGCCCAAAATAGCTTTGTTCTTCTCTTAACCAAAGTTCTTCTTCATAATAACTTTTGTAGTATGTCAACAAAGGTGGAATCGATATTCCGTCGATTTGCACTAAAGCTTCTTTTTCCTCTTCTGAAGCTTGAACCATCTTTAGAAATAGGATAGGGTCTTTGATAAAGGATTTATATCCACTTTTATTGTTTGTTATTTCCAATTTTCCATCAAAATTATAATCACATAATATTGTATATCTTTCATCTAAGTTTGAAATAATATTGTGATACTACCTCTTTGGTCTGCTTGAGCTGCCAACACATCTCCTAAAAATACATTAAAAATCACTAACCTGGTCACGTGGATAAAGAGCAACTGAGCAAGTATGAAGCTGCTCTTGTCTTATATACAGCCTGACAAAATTATCCTCTTTAAAAATAAATGTTCTATCATACCTCCCACTCATTTGACAAGGGAGAACTCTGTGGTCTCCATTTTCTCATGATCATAAGATTTTCAACGCTTTATCCAAATGGGATAAACAGGCAGGAACAACTGTGACTGTTGTACAACAATAGTATAATTAACATATATCTATATCAAATGCCTTAAATATTTGTGGTGAAAATAAATTTTGGTTCCCTTCTTTTAGTAACTGATGTGATAAAATCTTTTCATTATCCCATTCTATTACAATATGTGGAATTTGATAGATGAGTTTGATAAAAGATGGCATCAAGAAAGGTAGTGAATGCCCCAAAACAGAAGTTAACATGGATGATATACATGTTTCTAAGGATGGGAGTTTTCCTTTTCCTTTTTCTATATTAATTCTGAATAATAAAGTAGAAGCTACACTCACTAATTGTTGAAATTTAACCTGGTCAATAGGAACATAAGATTTGTGTAAGTACCAAATTATAATATATTGTAAATGAGGCAAAACAATTTTATACTGTTGTTGTTGTTGTTGTTGTTTGTGTTTATGGGCATTATTAAAATTTACAGTTTCATAATCAATGTTAAATGAATTTATTGGAATGACATAGGCTATAGTTTTATATTTCTTTTTATTTTGTGTTATATACAAGTTAGTAGATGAGTTTAAGAGTTTATTGGAATAAACATAAATCGTCATTTTTTAATACAGTCATCACAAAAGTGATGAGATTCGATTGACTCATCTGCAAGTCTTCGTAATGTTGGTATTTGGAGGAGGTGTAGTGGTTTATTTGACTGGCGACATTTATAACAACATGCTACATTCTTACTTTTTTCCAGTTGACGCCATTTTTCAACTCTCTGGTATATTGATAAATTCGGATGGACTGTTTTTAAAAGGTGTTCTGGAGAAATGTATTTTAAGAGAGGTTCCATAAAAGTATCAAAATTATGTAATTCCATATTATCGAAATCAAAATTGGCATTCATTTTTTATCTAAAGGGTTAGGTTTTCAACGATGTTTGAGGTTTTAAGCAATTCTATAATATTTTTTTGTATCTCTTGACTTTTATAGACATCATTCAAAATCAATGTTGGATTATATGAGTGAATAATTTTTCTTAAAATGTGGCGTACTTTATCTCGTCTTTCACAACCCCACATTAACATCACACACATTGTCACGGTTGCAATGATACCATACATAGTAGGAATGACACTGTATTTATCTCGTTTAGGCAAACGTGTAAAATATCGGTTAGAAAGATATTGAACATATCTTTTATAATTGAGTTTTGATTTAGATATTTGTTTAGAAAAGACATCACAGATATTTTCGGAATGAAATACTGGCATCGGTTCTGTGATTATAGAATATATATTTAAAGAAGGAAGAAAAAGGCCTCCGTAATCAATTAATTTAATTCGATGAATGTCATCATTGGATACAAATACATTTTGAGGATTAATATCGTAATAAGTACCTGATATATATTTGTCAGTAGTATTATATAAGACTAATTGAACATCAATAAGCTGTCTAAGAACTGTAGTAAGCAATTGTTGACGACAATACTGATCATTTTTCAATAAGTCGACTTTTTCCCTTAGTAGGATCCAATCGCGTGGGTTTAAGTATTCCATTTCGATAAAGTAGCCTATAGATTTAGATTTGAAAGGACATTTATACTCAATATTATTCAAAGAATGAGGAACTTTTGTAGGTTGTGATGACTCTAGAAATTTACCTTGTGGACAGTGTATTACATTATAGGCAGTTTCGACCATAAACACACGATACACTTGAACAAAGAATGCCTTTCTGATATTTTCATCAAGACGTGAAATGTTTTCAATCTCCATTAAAAAATCCCTTTTCCGGCGAAAACTCTTTCGAGCCACAAATGTTTGTAGATACTTTTTTCCTCGTTTGTGCTTCTTCTTAGAAGATTTAAAAAGTTTGGAAGCCGTGTGTGGGTAAATATTTTGAAACACATGTATTTGATGTGGTAATCTAGGATCAAGAAGTTCAATAGTAGGTACTTGGACAAGATCAACTTTACCATAGGCACCTTTCCCTAAATGACGTTTGTGGGTATTAAATGTAAAACGAATATGATTAGATATTCTATTATTTAGTGTTTCACATTCATCAGGCTTAGTCAATTTGTTTTTCCCCTTAATGACTTCCATTTTTTAATTATTTATGATATAATCCCAACTTGAAAACGGATACCAAACCCAACTCTTATAAGTCTTACGAAATTTTGATAGAAGGTATAAAAAAAGAAAAACATATATATATTAAATATATCATAACTATATATAATACAACAGTTTTTGTTTTTCATATATTATAATACAAACACTGTCATGACAAATACAACTGAAAATATTTGAAGTAATTCACAAACTATTGGACTGAAATGGAGGAATTTATCAAGAAAGGTAATCAAACATATCCTAATCTCTTAAAAATATATTCTTTGGCAACATATATTAGAAGATAATTATGGACTGTAATGGTACAACCAATGTTTCTTTCTTCTTTGTAGATAACTTGGAGTTTATTAATGGAGACATTACTGACCCTGTATATAGAAGCCCCAATATAGCGCTTGTACAAATACTCAACTGTGTAGCTGTTAAATCTCATGGACTTTCTCAGATTCTTGCTGAGATATATCCATACTGTGGTTCTTATACACGACGCCGGGCAATAGGCACTTTAAACCGTGCTATGCTTGAAGATAGACCTCAACCAGGAAATATTGAGATTTGTCATCCTAACACTGTAACAAAGGGACCAGTAGTTATAAATGTTTTTGGGCAGTTTTATATGGGGAAGGAGAAAAATCAAAACCTTTATACTAAAAGACTCATACAGCAGTTACAGCAGTCGTGTACTGTTGATGTTGGACCTAAAGGAAGAAATCCTAGACATTTAGAACCTTTCGATCATCAACTTTTATCTGGCCTTTTAAAAGATACATCCCAAAACAGGATTTATTGGTTTAATGAAGGTCTAAATAAATTAGCAGTGCAAGTATCTAATGGAAAATACAGTTTGGTAATATTTCCATCGTTAATTGGGTGTGGATTGGCTGGTGGAAACTGGGAAAGAGACTACTTACCAGCAATTATAAAATTTTCTAGACAGGTCTACCCCTTTGGTGTCAGAGTTAAAATTATAAACAAAATTATGTCAAAGACATCATAACAATGAAAAGAATAGTTAAACCTCCTAATTTATATATATATTTTTTTTCATAGGTTCCCCTCTTTATGACAAAAAAAAAAAAAAACAGGACAGTGTCATTAACATAAATAAGACGGACCTCCACCCTCCCTGGTCAATTGTTGTTGTGTGATGATTTAATCCTGACAACAGAATGAACCAGTCAGTGGGTTTAGATATGTTCCCTAAAACTTTATGAACTGATTGAGGTGAGAGAGACCATAGTTACTAATTGAAGAAATTTTATCTCTACCCTTCTACCACTACTACTACTACTACTACTACTACTACTTCCATCCTACTCTTATTTACCCTATCACTTTTCAGACATCTTTCTACATACCAAACCCGAGAAAAGTGTTGTTGTTTTTTTTTTTTTTTTTTTTTTGAATAGTTAATTGTGGAATAAAGAGCTTTTTCCCCTTGTTTACAACTCCATTTCTTCTCCCTTTTTTTTTAATTAATATTAATGTTATCTTTCATATTTCTTCTAGGTTTAATATGGAATTATCCCTGGGGAAATGTCCAAAGAGAAGACATTTAAAAAAAAATATATACAAAATATCAAATTCAAAAAACTCAAGAGGTTGCCAACTTTTTTTGACTTGCAAGATTTCTCCTACAAGGTCAAGATTACAGCAGAATATCAAAGTAAGAAACATCATAGAAATTATGACAGAAGCAGAAAAGGCATCGTTAACTATTATATTTAATTGTTCACCAAATATCAGATCAATTGATACTGATATAAATCTGTTTGAAAATGAACATGATTTTAGACAAGACGAGTGTTTTGAAACTAAAAATAATTCTACAGTCCTGGTTAAAATACCATTTTTGAAAAAATATCAAACAAACCTGGTGTCCAACCGACTCTGGGGACCTGATAATAAGGACGTTGTCATTGATATATCAATTAAACACGGTTCCCTTAAAACTATCAAGAAAAATGTCATTCGTCATCAAATTGTATCTTGCCCCATTTGTTTAGATATGAATGGGTCAGGTGACATGGTTTTTATGTTTGATGATTATATGGTTGGATGTGGTCACAGTATTTGTCCTCAATGTATGTTTACATTATCAGCCAAAATTTTGTTGGGTAAAAAATCTACAGGGAAATTTGATTATAATAATTATGGCTGCCTTAGATATATGAATAATTCTTATGGGATGTACTCTTTTTTATCAAACATTATCTACAAAGATGAAATATTTTGTCCACTTTGTAAGCAAATAGTAAAAAGTGTGTTTGTGTTGAATATGCATCATCTAAAATGTAGCATTAGGGAATTTTCTCGTAAGTATGCACAAATCTTATTTTGGGGTAATCAAACTGACAGGCTGTTTTTAGAAGCCGCAACTAGTTTTATATATGGAGTGGAGCAATTGGCAGTCACTGATTTGTATATAGAAAGATATATTATGGAAAACAGTTGGATTTTTGACGAATATGTGACACCAGTTACCCTATACCTTAACTTTAATGAAACACTTTCAGAGATGAAACTTGTTTATAAGAGTTTACAGCCATATTTATTAAAACTAGCCTCAAAAAATTCTAATGATCCATCAAATAGAAAATACTTATTATTCTTTAACCAACTTTGTCATAGAAAGGGAGGTGAACCAATCCTGAGACCAACATTCATTAAATAAAACAATTAAAAAAAATGTTTTTTGGTAAATAAATGTATATGTATGTGTTATTTTTACCTCTGTTTGGGTTTCAATCAGAGGGCATCAATTTCTCAGGCAGCAACAGGTACCACCTAGCGTTCATATTCATATGACAACCCAAGGCCAGCCATCACCACTTCAGTTGCAAGGTCCACCGCAGGTACAGTCACAGTTGCCTCCCCAGGGCCCACCTCAGGGCCCAGCTCAGCCCAGCTCAGGCACCAATGCTATAAAAACTCTAATCCGAAAAGTTAAAATGTCATCCTTACCACATTTCCATATCATATTTTTATAGGAGGGTGTAATTATTTATTTCTTATGTTTTCTCATTTGAAACTGTGTTTGGTTGAAGTTGTAGCTGGTTAGATACATTATCCAAATCTGTATCTACAGTATTTTTTAGTCCATCTGTGAGTGTGTTTTGACTCAAGGTTGTGCAGTGTTCTCGCAGAGTATATCAGAATCCTAAAACAAAGAAAAAAAGTGTCCTTTTTTTGTAAGTAAGTATATGAAACATATAAATAAATAAATAAATAAATAAATAGCATACACCTTAACCTTTTAAGTTAATGTGTTTTTTTTTTTTCAGAAGATGGTTGAGAGGGAAAAAGGTAAGAAGATCTTTATGCAGAGGTGTGCACAGTGTCACACTGTTGAATTAAACGGCAAGCACAAAACTGGACCAAATCTAAATGGCCTCTTCGGCCGCCAAACTGGTCAGGCTTCTGGCTATATTTACACTTATGCCAACAAGGCCAAGAGTATCACGTGGGACAAAGATAATCTGGATATCTACTTGACCAACCCCAAGAAATTTATTCCAGGCACAAAGATGGTGTTCGTTGGTCTTAAGAAGAAGAATGAGCGTGCAGACTTGATTGCTTACCTGGAAACCTCCACCAAGTAGAGCAAGCATTAATATTTTTGTGGTCTCACCACTTTAAATCAATAAATCATCCTGCTATCAAAATTTACTAAAAAAAAAAAAAAAAAAAAAAAAAAAAAAAAAAAAAAAAAAAGGCAGTAAAAATTACAAAACGTTGCTCAAAGAGTGGAGGAGACAGCTGGTTGCCCGGAGTAGATGGTAGCAGTATCAGCTGAATTATATAAAAATCAAGTAGTCGCAGGCTACTCTAACATTTTACATCCACTGACGGCCAACCAACACACGCTTCGCTACTCTTCCATCCAATAGAAATTTAGTAGCCACATTCTTACTAATATTTGGAATATTCAGGTGTACAAAGTGTGATGATATATGTTGTATTAGGCTAGGAAACCTTGACCGAATTTATCATTTAAATTCGGCGAAGAGCGAATTAATTGCTCGAATAGTGGCGAAAGAATATGGATCATTTTATGTAGAAAAGGTAAACCGCGTACTTTTCATAACCCGAAATCCCCATCTCTTTATGGACCTCATTCAAATGGGAGAAAAGGAAGAAATCTGTCATTTTATTATAGAAGACGAAGGTTTATCATCATCACCACCACCAATTTGTGAATTCCTTTTTGGATATTACTAGAATGGGATATTGGACCATGGCCTGCTTACGTAGAGCAATCAACACCAACGGTAATATTCCTCATTTATTTAAACTCCAATTAATCAACGAAGTTCAACGGAATCTAATGATTAGATCGTGGGAAAGAGTAGTGGCAGATGAATTGAATCAAAACAATTTTTCCAAAAAAATCACCAGGCCTTAGAGAGAATATCATTAGGATGTTATGATTGGTTGTAACGGAATAAAAATCTGGAGAGGATTGAACAAACTGACAAAACCATTAAAAAATATCTCTCATCATTATTTCATGATAATTAAATTTAATGTGGGAATCATTAATATTATCATTTATTAACTTGTATAACTTATAAGCTATAAATAATTATCTTATTAGATTATGTCTCAGGGGTAAATAATGTAATCCAGGAATTTTTTTGGTGTTAAATTTTTCATTATTTATATGTTCGATATCTATATTAATGAAAAGTTCCTCTTTTTTGTTCATATTTTTTTAAATCCTTTAAATATTCAATTCTAATACTTTCTCGAAATGATCTGCCCTAGCAACAAATAGGGAATTAATTATTGGCTAAGATTTATTGTCATATGAATTTTTTATTATATATTTTTGATAGAATTTAATCAAATAAATCCCAATAACATATGGTCTTTGTTTCAAGGTTATCTGACCATGGCATAGACAAACAAAGACTACTATTTTTTTTTCCGTGGCATAACGTGTCGATGTTAATGTACTATTAGATCAAAGATCAAAGTGACTGACTGAACTCTGGCCGATGGTAGATTTAACCAGTTCAGTTATCATTTTCTGCACTTCAGAAGAGTTCATCATTTGAATAAAAGGTTACTAAAATATGTTCTCGTTTTTGGTTAATGAATGGATGGATAGTTAGTGAAATTCTAAATTTTTATTACTTTTATACTTCTTGTCAATTTGTTTTTCCTAATTTGTGATAATATTTGCTGAAAACTTTGTTCTGGTTGAATCTATACTTAAATTTTTTTCACACTCATTGTACATAAAAGGATTTACTCCTACTAACATTCGGAATACTCATTTGCACAAAGGTTTTAAAACCATGGTATCCATCTTTCCCTTTAAATCTTTTACATCTTCGATTACATCAAGTTCCCAAATAAAAAAATATGTAGACAAATATTTTTCAATTGGTTTAAATATTACTTTAGAACCATCTATAAGTAAATTAATACAATTTAACCCCCAAATTGTAAATGTTTATGCTATTAAAATATGGATGGGATCTACTCAAGAAGGATATCCTGCGGCATCCCAATTGCAATTTATACTGCGAGTCTTATTTAATGAGGCTGAAAATTATTGTTCTTATATGTTTGTAGAATTCTTCTCTAACATTGACCAAAGAAGCATTATGTTCTGTGAACATAATTTCAAGTACCCCCGTGATCCGGATTACTTAATAGTGCCTATCAAGGGATATAGGTCCTACGCCAAAGATCCTTCCATATTTCTAATGATGATACAAGCTTCCAAGCAGGAACGAGAAGCTCTGAGAGAGATGATGATAGCAGACGGAATATCGATTCCATCGTCATGTAGCAAAGTTGATCAGGCAGCGCTGAAAAAGCTTATGTCTATAAAACAATATTTGAATCGGCATTATTATTTCAGGCACATGATGTTTAAAAATATACGTTGGGAATTAACCCGAGATGTGAGAGCTTACGAAGCATGGTTTAAAAATAAAAAATGGCTTAAATACGTTAATCGAAGGATGATTCGACATAAACCCTATTGTTTACATGATGGGAAGGCATATTATCATCACAAGCCTCGTCAAGATATAATTTATAGGGACCCCAACTATAAACGTTGTTATCCTTATGGGGTACCCGAATATTGTAATAAATGGTCTGAAAATTATACATTTCGGGTTTTCAGTGATGGTGATAAAAAGTGTGATGATATATGTTGTATTAACATAGGAAAGCTTGACAGAATTTATCATTTAAATTCTGCGAAGAGAGAATTAATTGCTCGAATAGTGGCGAAAGACTATGGATCCTTTTATGTAGAAAGGGTAAACCACGTACTTTTCATAACCCGAAATCCCCATCTCTTTATGGACCTCATTCAAACGGGGAAAAAGGAAGAAATCTGTCGGTTTATTATAGAAGACGAAGGTTTATCATCATCATCATCATCATCACCACCACCTCCATGTAAAAACACCTACAAGCCAAATAGTTTGCAGGCAATGTGCGTCAATCAATTTGTGAATTCCTTTTTGGATATTAATAGAATGGGATATTGGACCGTGGCCTGCTTACGTAGAACAATCAACACCAACCCTAATATTCCTCATTTTTTAAAACGCCAAATAATCAATGAAGTTCAACGGAATCTAATGATTAGATCATGGGAAAGAGCAGTAGCAGATGAAACAACTACTGAACTTTTATTTCAAACGCACCACAGACCCCGAGATGAGATACATTGGCAAATTGGATAGCGATCACTATTCATACATTTTGTATGGTTTAGTGACGGTGATGACCACTGCCATTTAATGAAACTCGTTCACATGTCCAAAACAGTAGTGACATATTTATTGGGATTGTGTAAGAGACACAAAGCACTGTGTAGTATTTTAAGTTATTTTACTGAATTGATTATGTTATAAAATATATTTGTTTATTATTCTTATAATAAATAAATCTTGAAGTTAGGAGCAAATGCTAAAAGTATAAATAAAAACCATTGATGAATCTTAATAATGTAATGCCAACCAATATTCCATATTCTTTACATTACAAAGGAAACATAAGTAACTGAATGGGCTCTGGCCGAAATCAAGGCCTTTAAAAACGTATTCGTCTTTCGTTTTGTATAGATCCTGTTGATCATTTCATTTACTGACGACGTCATTATACTTGGCTTCAATGCCCCCACCATCATTATTACCCCCTCCTCTCATATTATTTGAGATAACTAAAATTAAGTCAAATGGTATAAAAAGGGGAACTAATTATTATTAAAAGTACAAGTTTTCAACAACTATTGTCACTAATTAGAAATTAAATTTTTGTAAGAAGTGTATAAAAGTAATAAAAATTTAGAATTTCACTTAACTATTTCATTCATTTGCCCAAAACGAGCACAGTAATAATAAGTATAATGACGTCGTCAGTAAACGAAATGATCAACTATATTTTATTCTTTAGAAAAGAGTATGATGCTGTAAAACTTAAACATATCTTAGTAACCTTTTATTCAAATGATGAACTCCTAGCTACCAAAAAAATTTTGGTATCATGTAATAATGGTAAGTGGTGGCCATTGGGAGTAGAAGAATTTAATTATCCACATAAGATGGATTACAATGATCTATACAAAACGAAAGACGACCACGTTACTTCTATTTTTAAAGGCCTTGATTACCTGGAAACCGAAGGTAGATTACCGAAACCTTCAATAGATTTGAGTAAATATCCCCAATATGAATTAACCACCCATATAACTGTTATTGAGGTGCTAACTAAATTGTCGAGGCTTCAAGATAATGTGGATCATTTACAAAATGTTGCCTTGCGACTAACGGAAGAAGTACGTAACTCTGAAATACAGAAAATGATAACTGAACTGGTTAAATCTACCATCGGCCAGAGTCCAGTCAATCACTTAAGTTCCCTTTCTAATGTAAAGAATGATATGTGAATTAATTGGTTGGGCATCATTACATTATAGTATAGTATAAGATTCATCATGTGTAGGGGGGTGAAGGGGGTAGGATTTAGAGTCTTTGATCTAATAGTACATTAACATCGACACGTTATGCCACGGAAAAAAAATAGTAGTCTTTGTTTGTCTATGCCATGGTCAGATAACCTTGAAACAAAGACCATATGTTATTGGGATTTATTTGATTAAATTCTATCACAAATATATAATAAAAAATTCATATGACAATAAATCTTAGCCAATAATTAATTCCCTATTTGTTGCTAGGGCAGATCATTTCGAGAAAGTATTAGAATTGAATATTTAAAGGATTTAAAAAAATATGAACAAAAAAGAGGAACTTTTCATTAATATAGATATCGAACATATAAATAATGAAAAATTTAACACCAAAAAAATTCCTGGATTACATTATTTACCCCTGAGACATAATCTAATAAGATACTTATTTATAGCTTATAAGTTATACAAGTTAATAAATGATAATATTAATGATTCCCACATTAAATTTAATTATCCGCCCAATCTTAGCAGAAGACAGTTAATTTATTGGAAAATTTACGATATGTCAGGATTAACAGCTGATAATAAATTTATCTGGTATGAAAATTTTTTTACACAATTTCACAATCAGGATATTGTAATTGACGAAGATTTTGGGGTATATTCCCCATTTAAAATTGAAGAGGCCAAAATGATAATATATATTAATACTGTGGTAGATTTATGGTTTTTTCTTTTAGATGGGGTAAGAAATGTTGAACAAAGTTTAAGTGAGTATATTATTAGAAATTGTTTAACTTATGAACAAACATTGGAAGTAAACAAAAAATCAATTACAAATATTGATATGTACATTAAAATCGATGAAGTCGTGAGATATGATGAGAATATAATTGAGCATCTCATTAGTAATTATGAAAAAAATAATAATTGGTCAAAACTAAGAAATATATCACTATCTACAGCGTGGGACATGCATTGTGATTTATTAGAACAATTTACTAGTATTATTAATAAAATTAAAAATCCAATAGAAACAATACCAAGAGATGACAAATTTTATTCTTATCTTTCCCCTGATTATGTAGTAACTAAAATGGTGGCTTACCTCTCACAAAAAAAGGAAAATATTACTATTTGGAAAAATCAGTACCAAAATTATTCCATTAAAAAGAATGGAATTATAAAAAAGATGAGAAATCGGGGGGTGTTGAAAGATCAAGTTGTAGAAAGGGAGGTAGAAGAAGAAGAAGAAGACTAAAGATTACATTTGTACAACATAGCAATGATGAAATAATGATGAAAGATATTTGTAATGGTTATGTCAGTTTGTTCAATCTTCTCCAGATTTTTATTCCGTTACAACTTTCCAATCATAACATCTTGATGATAAAACTAAACCTTTAATAATGAATGATGACAAAACTAAACATTTAATAATGAATAATTCATTCAAATAGATAATCACTTTTGAGCCTAGAATTAGAAAAACAAACTAAAAGTTGTAAAGAAGGATGAGCTTTAGTCAAAAACTAATCTGGTATTAGGGAGACAGGGGAAACCTGGCAAGGATAACCTTGGAAAGGACGTTATATAAAGAGACTCCGACAACTTGGCGGTCCACATTCTAGAACTAACTAAGTACAGTCGTCACAACCAAAAAGTGCAGTATAGGATTTGCCCATTAGAGTCATAAGTCAATTATGAACCAACAACCCCATCTTCATCCTGTAGACGATTGCTTGCTGGAATATTCCAGAACTGTATCTGGTTGTAGCAACATAGATCCTATTCGCCTACTAAATATTTGGAACAGCCTCAGGGTCGATAACAACCTTCGCCCAATAAATATAACACCGGACACTCTGAACATAATTGACCCAAATCGGTTTCCTATCGACAACCCAACTTTACATGCTCCTGAGACATCCAATCCCCCCCTCCCATTATCTTGTCCACCAATCCAAAGTCCCCCAATTACTCCAGCTGAACTCTGTAACAATCACCTCATCAACTAATGATCTTAACCCACCCTCTAAGAGAACATAGAAAATTGATTAGATCAGCAGAAATAACAAGATCCAACAGTGACAATGATTCATCTGAAAAATCGTCCAAAAGTGGAGTGGACTCATAGGATGAAAAATCTCCAGATCAAGTAAGTAATTATCAAAAGGTATCAAAGCCGAGGAAGAAAAAAATATTGTTTAAAATAGGTGGTAAAAGAACTGTAAATTATCTGAACATAGCAAAAATCATAGTGTTGATTTTAAACATTACTGGACAATGTTGATGATTTAGTAGTTGGGGTGTTGATAACCAGTGGTGATGATGGTGATGGTGGCTAAAGTCGAGGGGTGCTTGGGATATATATAGCTGAGCGGAAAGGGTTTAAATATTTGGGAGAGAGAGAGAGAGAGAGAGAGAGAGAGAGGTGACATCATATTTTAAAGGATGTGGTAACGTCAGATGATAACAAAACTTGTCCAGAGTATATAAACAGATGACTGTTACAGCTTAACCAGCACTACACAACAAGCCTTTGACTGACTATAAAGCTTATCCATCTTTACAACTGAAGAGTTGCTCACTTGAAACATAAAGTATGTTTTTTTTTTTATTTTTTTTTTTATTTAATTTTGTCATTGTTTATTGTTTGAGTCTTTATTTGGTTCATTTGGAAACATAAGGTATATTTTAAAAACTTTTTGTTTAATTTTTTGTATCACTATTTAATTCTTTAGAAAGGATTGTTTTAATAATTCTAGGCTTTGGTTCTGTATCAGACGTTTTTGTTAATTAATTTTATAAATATTTAGGATAACGATTTAACTGATTTTGTTTTTTCGTAGATGAAAGAAGTCTCTCAACATCGCTGTCGTCGTTCACGTCGATCGAAGAATGATAAATATCTTCTATCCCAGAAAATAAAAAGAGAGGATGCCCAGAGGTATGGACAACTTGGTAACAAAAATTGTGGCCCACATATGAACCCCTATAGATGGATGGTTGGTTTTAATACTGAAGAAAAGAAAGGAAGGATCTTAAGGAGCAAACCATGTTCTTATATATGCACCTTATTTATCACATTCGATCCATTTAATCCACATGAAGATGGACTATTAGACTGGGATATTAACATTGAGATAGAACGTAATTTAAATACATCCTGCCTTGAAATTCAATTTGAAGGCAAGGATTCAGAATGTGATTTTGTGGATCTGAGAGGACATTTTGGACTAACTGATCTCAAGGAGATATTTAAAAGATTAATATATATTCTCCCAGAAGTCGAGCTATCCAAAATATTCAAAATAATCCCATCCTTTAAAGATGAAAAGATTTTAAAGCATACTGAAAAGATTAAAAGTCTTTTCACAATTGAAAAGTATAGGTGTAGATTTTCAAATTTTTTTAGTGTTCTATTCAAACCTATAATTGTTACTAAATTGGAATATTTGCTTGGTAAATAACAGTGTTTGTAATTTGGGAGTAAGTTGGATTTGTGCTGATTGATTGATGAGGTATGGGGGCAAGAGTTGTTTGTCTCCTAATTCATATATCTTATAGGATCTAAGTTGGATTTGTGATGACAGGAAAATATTTATTATTTGTTTGTCGAACTTAATTAAGCTTTGTTTATTAGACAAATCAGGTCTCGCATAGTAGGCAGAGTACTGTGTTCTAGCTAGTATGCAAGGCCCGATTTACCACATCATCAGTGGGATTTTCGTTATTAAACAAACAATTTGTACCCCAATCATTGATTTAACATAAACTATATGATTTACATTTTACATTGAAATATTTTTTTTTTTACATACCACCACTACAAAAGCTCTAAAGTCCTCCATATTATTGTAAAAAAAAAAAGAGAGATAATGTTTACTGAAAAATGAGTAGTAGTATTAAGGGGTAAAGTAAAAGTTGTTCAATTTGTTTATAAATTTATTTATGAAATGGTTATAGAAAGAGCTGCAACTGGTCCAAGTTTCAGCATCACACCCTAAACAGAAAAGGAGAAAAAAAATACACAACGTATTATGCAACGAATTTTCAACATTTTCAAATAATTTCAGGGAACACATGTGTCAACAAAAATATTTCTATAACAATCAGATATTAAATTTAGCACATAATAAAGGATTCTATTGATCAGTTTTATCAAAAGAAGTGTTTAGTGCAATAATATAATTATTCAAAGTTACCCTTCCAAAAATATACAATATTTGATGTTTAATCAACAAATGGACTTTGGACTAAAATGTCTCAATAGGTTTGTAGAAGCACAAACTCTATAAGGTGTAATTTGCATGTAAATTGGTTAATAAATGAAAGCTGAGAAACACCTTGAAGTTGTAAATTACTTACCTGAGTAAAATAAGATCAAAGTTCGGCCACCTGTAGTCGAGTGTCATCGACCGATTTCGTTCATAATTGGCACCCTTGTAGATAGGCATCCATTGAGCAAGGTATGCAATATCCTGCACATACATATTACCAGACTTCGACTTGTAGACGGCACTGCCACACCAGCCACAGCAGTAGATGTAGATGGCACTGCCACACCAGATGTAGATGGCACTGTCGTGGCCGTTCCATACACATCGAGGGGTTGAGGATGTGTGAGGAGGGTCGAAGCGGGGTGTGGCTGCTGCGTCATGCCTCTCACAGCTGAGGCGGGGAGGCCGCCTGTATCTTCACTTGATAATAACCTCCCTTGTGCTACAGCGTCTCTCCTTTCCAGCCAACGACGGCGACCGCGTGTCAAATTGGCTACTCTTGCATTCAGACCCTTCCGTTTATAGTCATTGTGCGCTAGACGCTACAAAAGCGAGATTCCAGGAGCAAAAATGGAGCGCGCATCAACACCCTCCACTCTCAACAGGACACAACATGTGACTGGTAGCTGGCTGCCTCTCCCACCCCCGCTAGGAGACGGTTGCCATTGAGTGTATATTTGTTGTCATATATACAGAGTTATTTCCGACGTTATTACGGAAAAATTGACGTTTAAAACGTACGACGCAATACTCTTTGTCGCGCCACAGCCGCGGGGCACCGGATTCTGCAAAATTACGCATGGAAATGTACCATAAATACTTTAATTTATATCATAACATTCTCGGGTTTGCGCCAAAGTGTTACCAGAACGTTGTAGTATTTTTATAAATTTTTCAAAAAGATTTGATTTTTCCGAATTTTTGTGATGATAAGCCCCCTTAAGAAGATGAAAATATTACATAATATATAATTAATGAATAATGAATAGTTCATTCCCTTTTTTGAAAGGAGAGGGAGTATTCCAAAGTGTAATTTATTTTATGTTTGCCGTACAAATTAATTAAATGTTTAAATGGTGGTGAAAGAATATTCATTTTTCTGAAACATATTCTTCATACAATATTGACCTACCTTATGTTAAATGTGGTTAAGAACTTATTACTGTGTCTTTGAAGCTATACAAAAATAATAAAAACATCTCGAGCATAAACATTGATATAAAAATTAAATAATAATTTATATTTATAAGAAATAATGTCCGTCTACGATGACATAACCATGGCACAACTAGCCAGATTAAGAAGACCATGGAGAACTTTTATATCTTCGATTAAATACGACGATGAAATAACAAGAATGATATATCTATATTATGCCGATAGACTTGATATTACTCTGGAATTACATTGCAATGTACCACCACCAATGGTACATCGTGTGCATAAAACATACAGTGTATCAATAACGCCCGTAACTCTTTATTCGATAAAATTTTGGATGGGAACGAATAAAAAAGGGTATCCCGTGGCATCACAATTGCAATTTATAATGCGAGTTATGGTAACTGACAGGAAAACGGGAAAATATTATTATTTGTTTGTAGAACTTATCACTAACCGCGACGAACGGCGTACAATGTTCTGTAAATTCAATTTAAATAAATCTTCTTTGTATGGCCAAAATGAAAGACTCAAATGCCAAACTCTTGTAAATGGATATCGATCCTATGCTAAAGATCCGCTTGTATTTCTGACGATGATACAAGCGTCTAACGAAGAAAGAGAAGCTCTGAAAGAGATGATGAGAGCCGATGGAATAAGAATCCCTTTATCATCATCATCATCATCTTATTCATATAATAAAGTTTGTCAAACTGCAAAAGAGAAGCTTTTGAGATTGAAACGATATTTCAATCGACATTATTACTTTAGGTATATGATGTTCGACAATATACAGTGGGAATTAACCAGAGATGCTATTGCTTTCGAAGCCTGGTTATATGGCCAAGAATGGTCTGAATACGCTCATGAAAAGAGAATTCAACACGAAAAATATTGCTTGTTCAATGACAGAGAGTTTCAACTAACAAAGTTGCACATGAAGCCCAGTTTTAAGTTTTTTTTTAGAAGGTTCGTGCATATGTATGACTGTGGGAAAATTGGTTACACCATACTTTGGAATAAGGACACTACTACCACATATCGGGTATTTAGCGATTGTGAGGAAGAATACTCTGAAATTTTTTGTGGTACTGATCATTTATTAAATCACGTCGACAGAGTGTATCATGTGAATCAATTTGGTAACTGGTGGCATGATGATGGTGATGGAAGAAACATGAAACCATGTGTGAATTCATATGGTGAACTAATTGCACGCATGCATGTGAAAAATTATGGAAAAATTTATTTCGAAATGATCATAGTAACTTATAGCACCCCATTCGACGTACTATCTGAATGTATTCTTTTTCTAACCCGAGATCTCAAACTCTTTGTGGATATTATTCAAACGGGGAACAAGGATGAAATTTATAGTTTTATCGTTCGAGACGAGGGTTTATCAACATCTCCGCACAAATATGACAATCGTTTACGAGCTATATGTACTCGGGCAGTTACAAGTTACTTTTTGGATGTTAGAACAACAGAATGGGGTTGGACAGCGGCCACTCTGTGCGAAGAAATGGTTTCCACCCTCCAGATCCCGGATTCCTTTAAATATCAATTTATCGATGATGAACTTAAATGGAGTCTAATGGTTAGTTCCTGGAAGAGAGCCGTGGAAGATTTGACATTAGATGATAATATAGCTGAACGGAGCAAGGCTGCATTTATGGCTAAATCACAAAAACTGGATAAATTGATAGATGAAAAAATAGCCGTCACACTGGAGTACTTGAGCCAGCAGGGATGTCTTGATGAGTTGGATATATATACATTATTTTATGCTTCTTTAGTAAAAGATCCTATTATAAACTTGGATTATGCTTCTTTGGCCATAATATGGGGAACCATTAAAGAACAATAAATGAGGGCGCTGGGGCATCTTCCCGCTCTCACAGTAGGGAAGGAGGGGAGGGGGGGCCATCTTCCCGCTCTCACAGTAGGGAAGGGGGGGGGGCATCTTCCCGCTCTCTCAGTAGGGAGGTGAAATATTGTATGGGTGTACTCCTGTCCGTGGTGGTTCCCTATTGACTACCGAGTGAACAGGAGCACCAGGGTGAAAGAAAATGACCATTTGTTTCTGCTTTTTTTTCTGGGGATCAAACCCGGGCCCTTAGGACTACCACCCTAGAGCGCTGTCCACTCAGCTGCCAGGCCCTGTGTACTCGCCTAATTTTGCTTACCTTGCGGGGGTTGAGCTCTGACTCTTTGGTCCCGCCTCTCAACTGTCAATCAACTGGTGTACAGATTCCTGAGCCTATTGGGCTCTATCATATCTACATTTGAAACTGTGTATGGAGTCAGCCTCCACCACACCACTACCTAGTGCATTCCATCCGTTAACTACTGACATTGAAAAAGTTCTTTCTAACGTCCCTGTGTGTACTCAATACCCACCTGTGTTCCCTTGTGTGTGTACCACCCATGTTAAATAATTCTTCCTTTTCTACCTTATCAATTCCCCGTGTGCGTGTGTGCGTGTGCGGTAGACACGCTTTGCCCGCAGATAGTATCAGTTAAGCCTTTCCAGGAGTAAACTGGAAAGAAATTGAAAAACTTGCAAGCCCTTTTACCGGGAGAAGCCAACGTGTTTTGCTCGAGTGTTCGTGTCTTGAGGAAACACGGTCGCATCGCCGCCTGGTTGATTATGCTTGAGGAAGGCAGGTATCAAGCAGGAGAGAAGGAAGGAGGTGGGTAGGTGGGGAGGTGTTAGGGGTGAGGTAATGTGCAGTATCTCCCTCCTTGCCTTCTACTCTCATCCCTCCCAGCCTATGTAGAAAAAAATCACTCAACCAACGTTACCAGGTTTTTGTAACATACACACATTGAGGAGCATTGGCCAACTCAATTCATACATTTTGTATGGTTTAGTGACGCTGACGACCACTGCTATTTAATGAAACTCGTTCACGTGTCTAAAACAGTGGTGACATATTTATTGGGATTGTGTAAGAGACACAAAGCACTGTGTAGTATTTTAAACTATTTTACTGAATTGATTATGTTATAAAATACTTGTTTATTATTCTTATAATAAATAAATCTTGAAGTTGGGAGCAAATGCTAAAAGTATAAATAAAAACCATTGATGAATCTTAGTAATGTAATAATGCTCAACCAATTAATTAACATATTTCTTTACATTAGAAAGGGAACTTAAGTGACTGCTGGACTCTGGCCAATGGTAGATTTAACCAGTTCAGTTATCATTTTCTGCACTTCAGAGTTACCTACTTCTTCCATTAATCACAAGGTAACATTTTGTAAATGATCCACACTATCTTTAGTTAGCACCTTAATAACAGTTATATGGATAGTTAATTTATATTGGGGATATTTGTATATTAATTTTATTTAACAGTTCTAAAGTTATATATATAGAAATAGAAATTTAGTAGCCACACTCATACTAACATTCGGAATATTCAGCTGCACAAAGCTTTTAAAAAACCATTTTATCAATGTTTCCCTTTAAATCTTTTATATCTTCGATTACATCAAGTTCCCAAATAGAAAAATATTTAGACAAAGAAAATTCTTATCTTATAAATATTACTTTAGAACCATGTATAATTAAATTAAAGCCAGTTCTTAAACACAATATTGTAATTGTAAATGTTTATGCTATAAAAATATGGATGGGATCTACTCGAAAAAGATATCCTGCGGCATCCCAATTACAATTTATACTGCGAGTCGTAGTTAAGGAGCATGAAAGATATTGTTCTTATATGTTTGTGGAACTCTTCTCTAACATTGACCAAAGAAGCATCATGTTCTATGATCATAGTTTTAAGTACGATCATTACTTAAAATGGTCTATCACGGGATATAGGTCCTACGCCAAAGATCCTTCCATATTTCTGATGACGATACAAGCTTCCAATCAGGAACGAGAAGCTCTGAGAGAGATAATGATAGCAGACGGAATATCGATTCCATCGCCATGTAGCAAAGTTGATCAGGGTGCGCTGAAAAGGCTTATGTCCCTCAAAAAATATTTGAATCGGCATTATTATTTTAGGTACATGATGTTTAAAAATATACGTTGGGAATTAACCCGAGATTTGAGAGCTTACGAAGCATGGTTGAAAAATACAAGCATTGATGACAGGATGAAACAACATAGACCCTATTGTTTACATAAAAAATTTGGTTGTAACGACCCTCGTGAAGATATAATTTATAGGGACCCCAACTATAAAATTAGATCTCATTTAGGGGTACCCGAATATTGTGATAAATGGCCTAAAAATTATACATTTCGGGTTTTCAGTGATGGTGATAAAAAGTGTGATGATATATGTTGTATTAACATAGGAAAGCTTGACAGAATTTATCATTTAAATTCTGCGAAGAGAGAATTAATTGCTCGAATAGTAGCGAAAGACTATGGATCCTTTTATGTAGAAAGGTAAACCGCGTACTTTTCATAACCCGAAATCCACATCTCTTTATGGACCTCATTCAAACGGGGGAAAAGGAAGAAATCTGTCGTTTTATTATAGAAGACGAAGGTTTATCATCATCATCATCATCATCATCACCACCACCTCCATGTAAAAACACCTACAAGCCAAATAGTTTGCAGGCAATGTGCGTCAATCAATTTGTGAATTCTTTTTTGGATATTAATAGAATGGGATATTGGACCATGGCCTGCTTACGTAGAACAATCAACACCAACCCTAATATTCCTCATTTTTTAAAACGCCAAATAATCAATGAAGTTCAACGGAATCTAATGATTAGATCATGGGAAAGAGCAGTAGCAGATGAAACAACTACTGAACTTTTATTTCAAACACACTACAGAGCCCGAGATGAGATGCACTATCTTTGTTAGCACCTTAATAACAGTTATATGGGTAGTTA